>NC_046975.1:22118938-22198938 GCF_009769545.1 Cyclopterus lumpus
CAATATTTACATAAATGCGCACCAGCGCCACGTTGTTGATGTGAAACACTCACGGTTATGTTGACGCTTCTAATTTATTTGTGTCATTTCCCTCCAAAGTCAAGCAACACGTGTCAATTATTTTTGTTCAAACCATGCATACGGTCTTTTTAAAAATACACTTCCGCTTCAGAGTTAGTTTTGTGTTAAAATTACCGCGGAAAAGCCCGAACTAATTACGAAAAGTTACACGACAAAAAACATCAACGTTGACTTGAAAAGATCTCTTTTTGTGTGCTCAGTGTACAGTACACATTCATATCCCTGTCCTCTCATTCTGTTAGTGTTTTGTGTGTGTGTGTGTGTGTGTGTGTGTGTGCGCTTAAAAGGGTGTATCCAACTCTGCATTTCCATGGCGACGACGGGAGCGGATCAAATCTGACGAGACACGTTTCGGAGAGGATCTTTTGTTGTTGTTGTTGTTACGGAGAGGAGGAGGAGGAGGAGGTTTTCACTCCTCGTGGTGTGTTTTTTCTTCTCTGTAAAAGGAGTTTTGTCCTCTGCACAGTAGGAAACGCTTCTGACGACCGCAGAGAGAGAGCCCCCGGAGGAAGAAACGCAACACCGACGCAGAGGCAAAATCCACCGTCGGCTTCTTTATTTAGGGGGTAATAATGGGATGAGTGGCATGACGTGACTTGTAGACGTTGAGAGCAGAGAGTGAGGGTGGGGAGGGGGGGGGGGGGGGGGGGGGGGCAGATGACTGCAGGCTCTAATTTGGATCAAACATCACAGGTCAGAGAAGAAAGAAGCAGATTGTGCAGCGTTACACTTTAATTTGTCGTGGAAAAAAATGCTGCACGAATCGTCGTTATTACACGTTATGTCTTCTTCTTCAGGGACCAGATAAATGCACGTTAAGGTGTAAAACGCCTCCGTTGAGTTGAGATCAGACTCGGTCAGAAGCGATGACGAAGACTTCCGAGGCGAGGCCCCGTTCCAATGTTTCGAGGAAACCCAGGAAAACCTTTTTAGGACTTTACACGTGTCTTTGAACCAGAGGAACCTGGTTCCAGTTGTTTTTGGGGTTTGTGAGCCAATCAGGGTGGAGTCTGCCGCGCTGTACTCCTTCTCAACAACAACCCTTGGAGCCCGATAACGCCGGTGCATTCGCAACGCTGGAAACTAGAGGACTCGTGTTGTCTTTGTCATCTCATTGACGTCTAAATAAAGTTATGTAGGTAGATTTGCCGAGACCCTGCAGGTGGGTTTCCGTCTGGTGTTTTTTTTTATCTCCATTTCCATCTGCTTTTGAAGCATCCATTCAACGTGCACAATTTGCATCTCGAGCAACAGAAATATGCAAAATAGATATTTAATCCACGATTTGGTCAATGCAACTTTATGGGGGGGGGGGGGTGGGGGGGGTTTATGAAGTTACTGGAATGAACGTGTTTTGATCAGAAAGACGCAAAGCTAACTGTGTACACGAATCTGAACTCTAGGAAATTAAAATCTATAGACTTTTATTGGAAATAAATATAGTTTTAGTGCATATGGTGGTAAAATCAACACGTTTTTTTATTGTAGTAGCATCATTGAATCATCACAACTATGTCTTGCAAATTCGTGTGCATTCACAAAACATAGTAAATCTTTCACAACAGATCACAAGACTTTACAAGACAAAGGTTTTGTTAAACCCGGCCTTGCGAACAGAAGCAGTTCTTTAACTTATCAGTGCACGCAGTTTTTTTTGTTGACTTTAATGCTCGATTTAACTCTTACATCATTCAGCTGGAGCCAGACAAAGTTCAAAAGTTGAAAATCGAAATTGAGCAATCTCCACACGCACCGTATTTCATTAATGTAACAAGCTGATAAAACGCCAGCGGGCCGTGTGCTCGTTGCCGACGAGCATCACTCGTTGATTAAACAGCTCCCACCGCGACCCGGAGGGCCCCGGATCGCGGTGCACGGCCCCCGGATCGCGGTGCACGGCCCCCGGATCGCGATGCACGGCCCCCGGATCGCGGTGCAGGGCCCCCGGATCGCGGTGCACGGCCCCGGATCGAGGTGCACGGCCCCGGATCGCGATGCACGGCCCCCGGATCGCGGTGCAGGGCCCCCGGATCGCGGTGCACGGCCCCGGATCGAGGTGCACGGCCCCGGATCGCGATGCACGGCCCCGGATCGCGATGCACGGCCCCCGGATCGCGGTGCACGGCCCCCGGATCGCGATGCACGGACCCCGGATCGCGGTGCAGGGCCCCCCGGATCGCGGTGCACGGCCCCGGATCGAGGTGCACGGCCCCGGATCGCGGTGCACGGCCCCCAGATCGCGGTGCACGGCCCCAGATCGCGATGCACGGACCCCGGATCGCGGTGCAGGGCCCCCGGATCGCGGTGCACGGCCCCGGATCGAGGTGCACGGCCATGGATCGCGATGCACGGCCCCGGATCGCGATGCACGGCCCCCGGATCGCGGTGCACGGCCCCGGATCGCGATGCACGGACCCCGGATCGCGGTGCAGGGCCCCCGGATCGCGGTGCACGGCCCCGGATCGAGGTGCACGGCCCCGGATCGCGGTGCACGGCCCCCAGATCGCGGTGCACGGCCCCGGATCGCGATGCACGGACCCCGGATCGCGGTGCAGGGCCCCCGGATCGCGGTGCACGGCCCCGGATCGAGGTGCACGGCCCTGGATCGCGATGCACGGCCCCGGATCGCGATGCACGGCCCCCGGATCGCGGTGCACGGCCCCGGATCGCGATGCACGGCCCCCGGATCGCGGTGCCAGGCCCCGGATCGCGATGCACGGCCCCCGGATCGCGGTGCACGGCCCCGGATCGCGATGCACGGCAGAGGAAGCCGGTCGCTGCAGAGAAAAAAAAGAAAAAAAAGCCCACAATGTGGCATGCGAAGCGCTATCAACACCTCCCTAAGTACAACCTTCTGAGCTGAGAAATAAATAACATGGCTGTCTTTCCTCGTGGCAGGGCCAAACATGCCGCTTTTTGGACGGGGTTCAATAAGTCTTTGATTCTGGAAGGAAGAAACTTTTTTTTGGGGGGGGGAAGTGAAACAAAATTACATTTACAGCCGGCGGCTCTTTTTCTTTTTTCTTTCTTTTTCATGTTTTCGCTCCCCACGCCAGTAAAAAAAAAAGAAAAAAGAAAGCGGGGGGGGGGGGGGTGGGGGGGGGGGGGGACTGTCATCTCGATCCTCAAAGCGAGTGTCAGAGCTCGTCAAATTGGCTGCCGTCGATGACACGAGGCACCTCGGAGCGATGTAACAAGTTTAGCAGCGGAAGTTGAAGTGGAGGCCCCCGAGGAGAGGTACGTGCGCACGTGCTCGTACTTTCATCGTGCATCGCGTGCACGTGCGCAGGCGTTGGAGTGTGTGAAGTCGGTTAGTTTTAAACGGCTTACGTAATATAATTTAATTTATCTCACAAAACATTGGGTACAAAGCTGTATTTTTTTATATCCAAAACAATTCCGTCTCCACACGAGAAGAAGAAGAAAAAAAGTTCACGTTCCAAGTTTTCAGGCGAGTATGCCTTATGAGCCTTTTCTGGTCCTATAATTGTAAACAATAACAAACACACAAAAACATGATTTTGCCCTTCGAGAAACGTCCTCGATCATAAACAGATGCCCCGTTATATATTTAATGCGCTATCTTACACACACACACACACACACACACACACACATGGGCTACTCGTGAACTGGCAGCCGACCAAAACCAAAATTAGTCGTCACAGTTGCAAATTAGAGCGGCCGTTGTAGCGCCGCGCCGTGTTTTCGCGGCACGAGTGTGGACGGACGGGCAGACGTGGCGTTTTCTTTCTCTTTCTTGACAAACTGTCAACTTTTTTGGAAGTCGTGGCACCTATTTACCTTCTTTTTTTCTCTCTCCAGCCGTGGCCACAACAACCTGGAGGCCAAAAGCTTTTCCAGTGCGTCGCTTTGTGAGACCTTCTGGCTTCCAAAGTTAGAAAACGGGGCCGTAAAAAACTCGCCCCAGTATACAGAAGTAAAGTTGAGGCAGTTGAGTTAATTCAATTAGTCCAATCAGCAGCCCCCAATTCTCTTGGGGGCTGCTGATTGGACGGCCTCTTGGGCATTGTCCCATTCAGAGCTGTGGGGGAGATCATGCGCTCGGTGTGTGTGTGTGTATCCGTCTGTCTGTCCAAAGGCTAATCTTGCATTCTACTGGAGTCTTCAGCCTAATATTATATTTTGTGCTCATTTATAAATGTCTGCTCAAGGGCCTCATGTGGTTTGCTGTAATTACCACTTTTGAAAAAAAAATTGTTTGATACAGCCCTGACTCCTCACTCCTCTTAACCAGCCACTAGGGGGCGCACGTCATCGATAACCACCTAAAGGCATTTCCGGCCATCGGCTCGGCAAAAAAAAAAAAAGCCTTCGTCAGTTGCAGTTCCACATTTTGGCCTTTTTCTTGTGGCTCTAAAAACTGACATCCATAGAAAGGTTTGCAGATTTGTTCCACAGCTGATACGTTTATGATCCACGAATGTTCAGCGCGATACCAAATGTTGGTTATCTTCTCCGCCATCTTGGCTATGAGGGATTCCAGGAGTGACAATTGAGCGAGATTAAACCTTTTGTTTTTTTCGGAGTGCCTTTTTCTAGCCACGTCTGTTTCTATTCAAACTGACAAAGTGAGACAACAGCGCCACCACCAGGCCCCAAAAAGGTATCTCTCGCATCCAGCAAGCTGAGAATAAAAAAAGGCCAGATGTCTCTGGTTTTAGATTCGCAGGTTTCTTTGATCGAACAACCCATCAACAGTTTTACCCACAATCTGTTTGAGCGCTGAGAGAAAGACGATCGTCACGGTAACTCACTCGTCTCATTCTGGCAAAATCGCATCCGTGCGTAAGTCATACGTCCATTAAAGTGGCCGGAGCGAACGCTGAAGTGTAGAAAAAGAAAAACTAAAGCGTGATCATCCCGCCAAACACATCCGTACACTTGGTTTGTGGTGAAGAGTGAAAAGAGCCGGTCAACGGCTCCGGTAACTAACTGCTGTTGACAGTTCAGTGAGACGCGGAGGGACAGCTTTCACCAGCCTGTCGTCAGTGTCCCAATACACTGCTGACGACCTCACTGACACCAAGCATTACACACACACACACACACACAGATCGCACATACAGTTTACACAAGCACACACACATAGACACAAATATAAGGGTATATAAGGTATTGTATACTGAGATAGCCAGTTCAAAACACTGGCTAAGCTCTCGTGTTAGCTAGTGTCTAGAGGTCAAGGAAGGTCACACTTTTGGTTGGTTTTTTGGTTGGACGATTGGGCCAAACAAACGCAGACTTTCACCCAGAAGGCCGCTGTTCATGTCCCGTGAGAAACCGGGGTGGACGTTGGCGTATATTTAAACCTCACATTTTTTGTGACACTACTCGCATACTTAGCTAACGCATTCTTAGCTAACGCAGCAGCGTGCGTAAATCACCGTAACGTGCTCATTTCAACCCACACCGCAACGTTTTCCTTGAACCTCACCGAGTAGAGACCAAGCAAAAAGAAAAACAAGTACACCTACATTGTAAGTTTATATTTTATAAGACACTGTAATGCAGAAACTGACCCCTTGAGAAGGGGTGCCTAGAGACGCTTCGGGCCCACCGACCCAAGGTTTGGGATGTCTTTCGGTCAGTTCTTTCTGTATATACTTATCGGTTTCTGAGCTGTTATCGTTAACTGACGATGATTAATTTGCGGGTTTTATCTCCTACCACAACATCGTAAACGTGATCACACATCAGGTACAAGCGGAAGGTGGAAGTGGCGTCGATGAGCTGGTCGTTTTCGTAGCTCTCCAATGCAAGAGGATAAGACGAAGAAGAACTTTGCATCGGACAAAATAAATGAGTTAATAAAAACGCCAGTTTGAACCGTATTACATGTTTCACAAATGCAGCTCCCGTGGACACCTCAAAATCAAATGGAAAAATAGTCCAGTTGAGCTCTAAATCCAAGGTAAACACCCATTTTAAGACCCTCCCAGTTGGTGAAATCCCCCCCTCGAGTGTAATATTTTCTATATTCGCTTGCGGTTCTCCGTCTGGGAACCTCCCCATCCGTCTTCACAATGAGAGCCGGCTTCCACGCGGCGGCGTTATCCCACCGCACACAGCGAAGGGCGGCCCCGGAGAGTTTATTGGGGGAAAGGTGCTCGAGTGAATTAACCGGCCTGCTTTTGTTCCTAAACCAATATTGCGAGACTATAAAAGGGGGGGGTTGGGGGGGGTTACAAACAAAAGGCCCGCTGTGGAGGTAGAAGCGCCCGCGGGCAGCTAGCTCTCTCCACGAATGTAGAGTTTGGTTTAGGTCAAAAGAAAACTCCTGATCTGGAAATAACAGAACATTCCAGAAGAACACAGCTGTCCCGCCCAGCCTCCCAGCTGTCTCTCTCTCTCTCTCTCTCTCTCTCTCTCTCTTTTTGACATCACACTGCTTCTGTCTGTCTTTCTGCCCGTTTACCAACCTTCTGTATCTACTTAGGATTTGACTGACAGGAGTTTCTTTTATGAAGACCCGAAGCACTGTACCGTAACTTATATTCAAGGGAAACATCGTTTAAACAACAATAAACGATACAATACAATAAAATATTGAATAAATAAATCTTTAAATATAATATTCTGAAGCACCTAAATAAGAGCGTTTATTCTGTTGATTGCTCTAAAAACATTGGATATTTGTCAGAAAAACCTTAAAATCTCTGGAATTCAAATTCACAAATTTAGCAAAAATGTTGTCAAAATGTCGTGTTGTTGTGGCAAAGGTCCTGAAAGATACGTGTTTTCTTTTCTGTTGTATTTGTGGAACATAATACTGCCACACAGTACACACTGAGTACATTATTTATCCTCATGCTGCCATACTTTACCAAATGTTGTACATTTTCCATTTTCCAAAGGGTCATCAGATATATCCTAAAGATGTATGCTTCCGATGTCGCTGACTGAGACGAAGGTCCTGAAAGATACATACGTTTTCTTTCACATTCTTTCCGTGTATAAACATAAATACATACTGATGTGATTAATAAATATTGCACTCGGCCGCAGATGAGGTTGGTCCAACATTGCAAAGTGAATAGATATCGATTATTTAAGACTACCAAGCAGTTTTTTCTGCTATATTTCTCACTTTACTGTCAGATAATTGAAAGTTTTGTTTATATATTCCTGTAATGTATTTTCCCTTATGTCGTACCTATATTGAATATCATCCAAGCGAATAGAAACAGAGGAAACATACAATGGCAATATCAATTCTGAGCCTAAAGTTCACCATTCATGGAAAAGAATGATCAGCTTGTCATTCATCTCATTAAATACTTGAGATTATTCCTTTTGCTGCTTTTCTTTTGGGGTGTTGGGGGGGAATCCTGCAATTACTGGATATCCTTTTTCTTTTTTTACTGCGACACCTTTGCTTTGATGTTTTCTCATCCTTTAATTACAGCAAAGGATTACTTCATCTCCTGAAGCGGGCGCCTCGTAGCGAGCAGCTCTCTGTGTTCCTGGAGGTGGCGTTTTGGACATGAACCCGATAGCACTGCGAGTGCAGGCCTGCACATGAATGTGTGTGTGTGTGTGTGTGTGTGTGTGTGTGTGTGTGTGTGTCCCCATGCACTTTCTATGTGCATGATGCAAGTGATGAGATCCGAACAAAGCGAAAGGATATGTTCCCCTTCACTTGCAGCTTTCGATAAAGAAAAAAAAAAAAACCACCCAAAACGTGTGTGTTATCACACGGTTGGCATTTGTGCGCCTGCGCTTCGTTCCTGAATTCTTATCCACGCCGATGCCACCCGACCACAGCGGGTACTTCCTCCAGGCACGGCCCCCAGCGAACAAAAGGATGTTAATTAACGATGTGATCTCCGCGATGGTCCCACATCACACGGCTCTGAAGATACGGAGGGCTCGGGGGGGCACGACATGGGGGTTTTCCCCCCTCTTTGTTTAGTGCTGTCAGAAAGGGGAAGAAAAGAAGAAACAAAAGCATCAAAGCAATAATCGGAGCCGAGGCCGTTATCTTCGACCTCGCCGAAGGAGCCGTGTCGCAGATAAAGGAGGAAGCGGTTAAAGTGGTCTGAGGCGACCGGGTTCTGGCTTCGAAATCCACCGCACGCAGTCAGGGGGGGGGGCCACATGCGGGTGCACGCCTAGGTTGTTTTAAAAACAAGCACACACACACACACACACATGCACACGCACCCAGCGATAGTGAAACAATATGCTGATTTCTTGTGCACGCACGAGATCTGCAGGCCTGATTTCCTCTTTTTTTTTCGCTGCCAAAAGGCCGCCTGCTTCCGGCCTCGAGATCCGCCGGAGGTGGACTGGGTCTCGTCTTCCATCACAGAACCTGAGAGCAGAAACTATCACGGCTTTAATTTACGAAGCACATTTATTAAAAAGAAGGTGCACAATGCGACGCTGCATCGACGCTCACGTGTCAGCAGATAGGAAATAAAGCCAGGAGCCATTTTCATTTGCACCAAGTTGTCATTCAAATCTTCTTTAATGTGGTTCCAAAACATTTTGGTATGTGAGCCCTTAAAATGTCTATTTGATACCCCTCTCTAGTGTTTTTTTATTTATTTTTTTACCGGCCTTTTTAAAGGTGCTTTCACAAGGAAAATGCAAACATTAGAGACATTGATGTGAATATTGTGAGTGAATGTGTTTCTTCTTTCTTTTTTAGTAGTATTAGTATTAGTAGAGCTCGTCGGGAGTCCGGTGGGAGCCTTGTGAGCTCTTAGAAGACGGGATCGGTCATACAGAAAGTTACACATTTAATCAAGTCCAAGTGTTTTGCAGACATAAAAAAAGAAAAGATCTATATCTGTAAATGTAAAGGCAAAATTTCTTCCCTTTTGCTCGGATGCATTAGGTGTTGAAAATCTCCTTAGCGATGACATACAAGCAACTACACATTTATTGTCCTTTTTAAGTATAAATCTTGAAAAAAACATATATTTTGTTTCATTTCTCAAAATCTCCTCAAGTTCAAGTAATTGGATTAAGCGCGCTGACAAATGATCAGTGATTGATAAAAGAGGGGGCAAAGCTGTGGGCATGCGGCATCAAAAGTAACTCGGATTTATTGCGAGGGGGCATTATGGTAAGCCGACTGCCCGAGAAGCAGCATCCCCGAAGAGGGAGAATGAAATAAGGGGATTTATCCACAGACACTAATCATTCCCAACTTAGAGCATTGGCACAAAAAGGAAAGAATGTGTAAAGAGCCCCGGGGACACAAAGGCTTCTGGGTGATCAAAAGGGGGAATTAAGGGTGACTTCTTCCACTGAGCCATTGTCTGCGTGTTTCATGAAGTATCACTCTCGGCAGAGGGAGGTGGTGGGGGGGGATTTCTTGAATTAAAGAACCTCTACGCTTTTCTCTCTCACCTTTTAATCCACCACCTCGCTCTCGCCATCCCTTTGCCACTTTTTTTTTTTCTTCTTCTTCTTTTCTCCGTCCACAAATAGACCCCCCCCCCCCCCCCCCCCCCCTTTCCCTCCCACCCCCCCCCGCGCTACAAAGTTGGCATGGTGCACACGTTTGTGTGTATTGGGGAGATTTCCAAATTCTGCTTCAAAAAGCCGTGAGTGCATGGGGAGGACATGGGTGGGCCTGCTGCAGATGTGTGTATGTGTTTGAAGGGTTGGTTCATGTGTGTGTTTCTTTTTTTTGGGGGGGGGGGCTTCAGAGCCACCAGGATAATGACCATGACAGCCGCCCAACAGACTCACACCCCCCGCTGGCCTTTTTAAGTCCTTGTTTAAGGTTTGGCTTCGGCACCCGCTTTGAACCGCAACAATGATTCCCGATCGCGGCGGAACTCCCGGGATCCTTCATCCTTTGGGCCGCGATGCGCCGGGCCAAGAGGCTTTTGGCTGCACACAAAGTCTTGTGCTCCTGACCGGCGGACAATGAAGATCTACTTGATTAGCCAGCCGCTACATTGAAAGACACACACGGACCTCACACCTGCTATTGTGATCAGCCCACAGCAACGTTCTCATTTGTTTCCCATTTATGAGCTTAAAGCAAACAACACAGTGAGGCCCTTCTTCATGTCTGTCAGTTTATTGTGGTCGCACATTCCCAGATATATTTCTGTAAGCCTATAGCATTATTTGTTTGCAGAACTTGTTACCATGCTTGAACATCTGTTTGCAGGTTTGGTTGGTAGCTTTTAGCCGTGTGTTAGCATCAACTTGTAAGCATGCTTGAACATCTGTTTGCAGGTTTGGTTGGTAGCTTTTAGCCGTGTGTTAGCATCAACTTGTAAGCATGCTTGAACATCTGTTTTCACGTTCGGTTCGGTAGCCTTTAGCCGTGTGTTAGCATCAACTTGTAAGCATGCTTGAACATCTGTTTTCATGTTTGGTTCGGTAGCCTTTAGCCGTGTGTTAGCATTAACTTGTTAGCATGCTTGAACATCTGTTTTCACGTTTGGTTCGGTAGCCTTTAGCCGTGTGTTAGCATCAACTTGTAAGCATGCTTGAACATCTGTTAGCATGTTTGGTTGGTAGCTTTTAGCCGTGTGTTAGCATTAACTTGTTAGCATGCTTGAACATCTGTTTTCACGTTTGGTTGGTAGCTTTTAGCCGTGTGTTAGCATTAACTTGTTAGCATGCTTGAACATCTGTTTTCACGTTTGGTTCGGTAGCCTTTAGCCGTGTGTTACCATCAACTTGTTAGCATTCTTGAACATCTGTTAGCATGTTTGGTTGGTAGCCTTTAGCCGTGTGTTAGCATCAACTTGTTAGCATTCTTGAACATCTGTTTGCAGGTTTGGTTGGTAGCTTTTAGCCGTGTGTTAGCATCAACTTGTAAGCATGCTTGAACATCTGTTTTCACGTTTGGTTCGGTAGCCTTTAGCCGTGTGTTACCATCAACTTCTTAGCATTCTTGAACATCTGTTAGCATGTTTGGTTGGTAGCTTTTAGCCGTGTGTTAGCATTAACTTGTTAGCATGCTTGAACATCTGTTTGTGGGCTGACTGTTAAGTATTCTGCTCCCTTTATGTTTAGAAATATGTGTAGTTTTGAACGCTGGCCGAAACGATCTGGATTTATTTCCACTACTTCTCAGAACGAAAACTCGATCTCCGAAAATTTCACAATCAATTACCGTCAATATTAAAAAATAATGGGTAGCGTCGTCTTTGAAGCCGAGAGGCGCCTCCCTTTTATCCTCGAGCCACGGGTTGAACCAGTGGCTCTTTAAAGTGCGGCCCCCATGTTTGTATGTGATGTTCTGTGCAACAGCGTCCCTTCCTTTCTCTGTGACCGCTCCAAGTCTGTAAGGAAGGGTTAGTGGTCAACATCCCCGCTCGAATTAAGGTTAAATAGAACAAACTCGGGCAAGCGCACATGGGAATGTCTTCACAATTTGATTTTACTTTTGGCAAAGCGTTCTTTGAATGTGCTCACAAAACCCATATGTTGACTGCTGGATGTCTGACAAAGATATGTAGCGAGAGCACAGTGATCTCATATCGGAGGGGGGGGGGGGGGTTGTAATTTCCCAGATGCTCGTTTCTGATGGCCAGAAAACGCTCTACAGAAAGCTGTCAAAACAATTCTTCAAAAAAAAAAACACAACAGCTTTAACATATTTTTGCCATTTGACAAACTTGAGAAAATCCCCCTGATGAGATACAAAGAGATGCAACCGTGCAGCAGTCTCACGAGGCCGGAGACGACGCTTCTGGTTTTCTTTCACTGCTTTTTAATCCCGTGCTTTATAATAAGCATTTAGCCGTTTAATTTAAATCTCAACAGTTATTTTCTGGGATTACTTAAGGCTTATTTTATAAAAGACATAAGCTAGAAGGAAAATAATACGTTTTCCATTTTAATAAGTGTACAACACAGTTTTCATTGGGTTAGAAAGATCAACATTGTACATTAGTACAAGTGGTGGTTTCTTTTTTTTATTATTCTATCTGTATTTAAAAAGGGACCATGTACAGTTAAAACATAAATGTCACCATTTGATGCACTTTACCAGATTGTAGTTACAGCTCATTTGCATCTGTCGTCCCTTGACAGACCATAAGAAAAACATAAAACAATAGCAAACAGTACAGTATAAGACACAATACAACAGTATATGTGTAGTGTCTTATACTATAAGAAGAACACACATCACACACAATGCAAAGCTACGGCACATTAAAAGTAAGTAATACAAACTATTAAATGTAAGTATGTAAAAAAACATTAAAAGTTGTCCACCAGGGGGCAGCAGAACAAGCTATAAACCCAACACGGACACATGTATCACCTTATGAAGTATAAGCATCACATGGGGTCTAAAAACCATTGTTTTATTTCTGGCTACCTCGCACCAGTCCAATATTAACTTTTTTTAAAAACAGTTTAGTCTTCATCACTAAATGAAGTCGCTCTTTTGTGACTGAATGCTCCGCTATGTTCACCAGCGCTAACTGTATGCTAACAGGCAGCATAAAAGTGGGTTTATTAAAAGTGTTATCATTCTACATTTGATGGGAAGCCAATGAAAGAGGCCAGAATAGAAACCACACAGCAACAAAGCCTGGTAGTTATTTAGCTGCACACCAGCAGCTCCAAACCCACCGACTCCGTCTGCTCCGCGTTGTTTGAATGTCCCGTATCGTGGTGACTCATTGCGTAACTATTTGCAAAGCAGAGAGGGAGGAAATCCCCCGCGTCGCTGCTTCTAGTCGTGTAACAAATTGTGCGTAATTTGCCATCGTGGTCGAATAGAAATTGTGGCAAAGCGACCAACTTTTTCCTGCGCCGGTGCCATTTTGCTCGAATGCTGCCTTTTAAAAAAAACAAACACTTGTTTTTGTGGTGAGTTGCCTTTTTTTTTTTTTTTTTTTTGCAGAAAAAACAGGGGGGAATGCAAATTATCACACGCCGCAAAAAAAAACCCTCCAGTGCGGAGAGACGAAGAAAGACATTTTTCTGACGATGAACTATGGGATGCATGCAGCATCTCGCCACTTACTATACAATAGATCCCACAGAATGCTCCAAACAGGAAACGGTAACGTTCGCAAACACCGAACACATGCTACGATTCCAGAGACGCCGCCACCGCCGCCGCCTGCGATTTCCTTTTTTCCGGGGTTAATTTGAACATATTTTATTGTTTTTGGAAATCAACATAGCATAGCGAGAGGAATTTGCTCCCGCAGCCCCTCTGGAGGGCCCTCGACAAAATCACTTCCAGCTTCCAGACCGGAGACGTTTTTTTTTTCTTCCTGATTTCAATACAAACATGTACACAACTAAATGGGATTGCAAGGGGCGGAGGGTGATATCCCAACACGAGAAACAGGAATGAAGTGGTTGAGAGAAACACACAAATAGAGCGGTGGAATGAAGCGGAGCCGGAGCGTAATCAGAGCAGGATGCTGATGTGGCGCTGGGGTTGTTGAGGGGTTGATGGCGGGGGGGGGGGGGATTGACACCGGATTAGAGCTGTCACTATCGATCAAAGGCAGCCAATAGGGCGGCTTTTCAGGTGGCGCAAGCGCACGTCTGCGTAGACGGAGCGGGCCGGCGGGACGTTGGGGCGCAGGTGACGAGAAATCCACTTTTAGACTAGAACATACGAGGGAATTATCTTATTCTCTTTCTTTCTGGGAGTCGGGTGAGGCCATTGAAACTTTTCTCATGTTTTTGCGCAGTAAATATGTGGCTGGTCATGGCAGCTTGATAGCTTAGCTTAGCACAAATACTGGATATAGGGGAAAACAGCTAGCCTGGCTTCGTTTGAACTTCGCCTTATTGCCACGCTTTACTGCACGCTCAATGACCTTTTGAGGGAAACGTATTTTCTGAAATTCAAACAAAACAAAATGAAAAACTCAACAAAACTACTTTGTTAGGTTTATGCAATTAAAAAAAAACATATTTGGTGGTGTAAAGGCAACAAAGGGACTCAACCGACACCGCGACCTCCTCCTGCTGCTGCAGACTTTTCGTGGCCTCGTTGGCATCTTGCTTGTGATTGGTCAAAAGCAAACGTAAGACACCACAAAATGTGCTTCCTTTGAAATGCGTTTTCGCTTTATGGGAACGTATTTATGTTTGGGAGACCAGGCTGGGACACGTTACGTCTCGTTTGTTTGGTAGGATGTTTGGGATTGGACAAAGCTGGGCTAAGTTGTTCCCCCTTTCTCGTCTTTATGCTAAGCTAAGTCAACTAGCTTCTGGCTCCACTCAATACAGACATAAGAGTGATACTGGTCAGCTGTCAGAAGTTCCTTTGCAACCTGTGCGATTGTCTCTCTGCTCGTGTCGGTAGTCATAGCGATTGTTGCCGTGTCCTACATTTCAGCAACTGACCGCTCACTAAACCTGGAGCGTGAACAATTGCCCATTCGTAGCTTAGCAACCGTTAGCGTGCACAGAAGGCCTGTCATGGTTCAGAGTTCTCAACATGTGGAAGTATATAAAAAAATAAAAATGTTGCTTAAAAATGGACTTAAACAATGAATCAAGTCGTCTGTCTCGAAACTGGCCTGCAACAAATAAACATGGACGTTCCCAAAAAAAAGCACAACACGAACTGGACTCTGTGTCTTCCTCCATTTAAAGTGTCCGTCGGCCCTCTGAGTGACGCAGGAGGAAAACGAGAGGAAGAAAGTATTTTCATATTTCCTGCGTGATTCAGGTTTTTGACCTTGTTGCTAATTTTGTCCGCGTCCGAAATCCCGGAGTTAACCTCCAACTTCCTCCCGACCCCTCTTCTCTCCTGAAGACTTCACACAGCCTCCTGCCCTCTTTTGGATGTCTATCCCCCCCCCTAGACACTCACTTCCTGCCCTCCGGAGAACTACAGATAAGAGCCAACGCTCTCAAACACATACTTGTAGATACGAACCGAACAAACGTCCCACAACCAAATAATCCAACAAAAGATAGCGCTTCTAAAAACAAACGGCTGTGTGTGTGTGTGTGTGTGTGTGTGCAAGGGAAGTGAAGATAAACAAAACAAGACAATTCTTTCGGTTATCTGAGAGAACTTGCCGAAACCCCCCCCCCCCAAAAACCAAAAAAAAAAACAATCCTCTCTCCGACCGCCGCGGCCTTGGAAAGATCCGGAGAGACGTCCTGAAAAAGGAAAAGACCTTTTTCCATTTATTTTTTTTGGGCCGCGTGGTTCGTTGCCGCCGCTCGCTCGATCGGGAGTTTACAATACGAGGAAAAAGAACACACAACAAACACAGCAAAACACGGAGCTTCGGGCTTCGCTTCAAAGTAATAATAATAATACACAAATAACATGTGGCGGTTTATTAAAAAAAGCAGTCGTTGAAAGTACTGCACAGTTCCATTCGTGCTACTTTATCACTCCATGTTAGAGGGAAACATTGCACTTTTTATTACACTTAAGCTGCATGGCCCTCCACAGTTACCATGGTAACAAACTCCACCTACTAAGGAAGACCGTGGGAGGAGCTATCCCGCTCAGTTCAAATGCTGTAGCTTAAATGTATCATTACAGTTATTAAGAAATCCATCGTTATGTAAATCTTTCTTATAGTAGTTTTTTGTTGTTGATCATATTGTGTATTTCCTTTTTAAGAAAAGATATGTGGCTTTTACTTTAAAAAGAAAAAAAAAGGTAAATTGTCTTAGACCCCTTAGACCGCCTCCTGCTTGTAGTTTGAGAAAACCACCATTAGGGGGCGCTTCAGCCGTCCGTCCCGTGTGAGCCGACACTCACAACATAATGATGTTAATCGCTGGCAGCGAGTGTCACCGTGTGTGTGTGTGTGTGTGTGTGTGTGTGTGACTCAAATGTTTTTATTCTGTCCGTGTGTGTGTGTGTGTGTGTGTGTGTGTGTGTGTGAATATTAGCGAATAGCTGCACATTCGCTTGCAGCGACTTTCTGGGGGGGGGAAATGTGCTGCCTGTCGGTGCATGTGGACACAAGTGTGTGTGTGCGCGTGTGTGTGTGTGTGTGTGTGCGTCCTATCTATTTACAGAACAGGTATGTTTTGGCCAATACTTCCTGACTTCCTTTGCTCTTGGCAAACCGACACACACACACACGCACGGCCGCCGCCGCCGCAGCAGTTTTTTGTGCATTGTTTCAGAAAAGGTTGAGATTGTTGGCACTTGAAAGAGTTTTTTCGGGGCGTTTGATTTACGCGGCGGCGCGTCTGTTTGATATCGACCATAAACGATAACACAGCCGAAGGAAGGAGGAAAAAAAAAAGCATCTCGCCCATGTACGAAGCTTTGATGTCAAGGTTGGAAAAGAACAACGCTCCAAAGGTACGGAGGCCTCAGATCCCCCCCCCCCCCCCCCCCCCCCCCCCCCCACGGAGCGGTCCCACACACATTTGGACTCTGGCGCTGATGGTGCATATTTATTTCATGACGCCTAAATCAGACACCGGTGTAAATCTTTTGCGTGAGCGCACGTGTTTCTCGGAAAACTGACTCTGGGGGGTAAAAAAATGACATCTTGTCCTCGTCCCTCTGTGCATATTCTTTAAATAAAATGAAGATGCTGAGGAAGAAAAAAAAAACCCAAAAAACACCAGTTGTTTTTCTACAAAGCTCAACTGAATCAAATGTTTGATCACGTGTCTCAATGAACACGTGTGAACCTTCCTCTTGGGGGGGGTTCGCTGGCACCATACTGGCCTCTGCTGGAGAACCGTGAGATTGCAGGTGCTTCAAACTCAGTGGATGACTTATTCGAGATCTTTTAAGACTCACGTGACACGGTTTTGAACTGAAGATGATCATAACTGATATTATGGGACGAACGTCTGTAAGTGGAATGAGGGAAAAATAGATTTAATTCGTCCCCAGAGTTCAAGTTTCTTTTTTTTTTTTTGCTTCTCGGGACATCCTTTAAAATTATTTATTCAGTATTATAAGACAGTGAAACTATACTTAACCCCCAGACTGATGAAATACTTCCTCAGTAAGGCTTTTGTATTAAATGGAAAAGCTTTTAAATTAAGTATTTAATGCGTAGAAATACAAAGGAATAATTAAATAAATGCAAATAAACAAAGGTTTGAATTAACACAATGTGTACAGTCGATGTTTATCATGGAAAAAATTATTCTTCATCATAGTTTTCATTGGCCAGGTTGTAATATTGGAGCATACGACCTATACTGGTTGACCTCTGACCTCTTGGAGGTGACCTCCTACCCACAATGCACAGAGGGGCATTACTGTAAGTGTATATTCTGGACCTGCAAAGATTGCAAAGACATACAAAAAAACACAGATCTGTTCTAGTTAGTAATTAATCAATTAACCCAATTTATGACAGGAAGCATACACCTCGAGGGAAGGACGACTTCACTGCGAGGAGGTTTTGGGAGCGCGTTCGCCTCAAAAAAAAGAAGTCCGGAGACGGAGGACAGGAAATGAAAATGTTTTACATGCCGCAGTTAAAATTTACGATGTGGAATTTTTTATTTTTTTTGGTGTGTGTGCAAAAGGCTGCAGTTACCGGCTCGTTTTACTGGCCGTGGATTTCCATTTATGGATTTCATTTTTTAAAACGCAATCGCTTACACGCTCTTACGAGATGATATCCGGGGCTGTCGGAGGCGTATTTTATAGTTTATACGTCTTCTTTAAAAAAAATTAAAAAAACGCTTTAACAAAAATAGCTGCGAGCCACGCTCCGCTGATGGATTGGGAAACGTTTTGCTCCTAAAAAAGGCCATCGAGCGTCTCAGGAATGAAGCAGCCTTCCAGTTTCTGTTTTATTTATTGATTTTTTTTCAGAAACATAGCAGACATAGCTGAGAAAAAACCTGCGTTTTATATTAAACCACAATGGAAGGACAAGAAAGAAGAGTCTCAGGTGCTGTCACTCTGTTGGCATTCTTCAGCACACACTCAGAGATCCTCTAGTCGTAGTTATCGCTGTCAAACATCTGTGGAATTTATCCAGGGGCTGTGTGTGTGTGTGTGTGTGTGTGTGTGTGTCACACCCCTTAACCCCACCCCACTGTGTCACCAACCTCCTCGTGTAAGGCTTTGATTAATAAACATAAAACAATAAGGTAGAAATCTCTACTCTAATATTTAAGCTTTCGGTTGACATCTTGTATCTTTGTAAAACGACGATAATAAATCTGCCGACTCAACTGAAATCTAACCTTTAAGACTCAAGAAATATTATAAAGATTAAAAACCAGACATTTTCGAGATATCACTAGTCCTGGAAAAAAGGTTAAATTATTTATTATTATTAGCGTTAGTTTTAAGGAGCCAACGCGGTCGCGGAATCGAGTGATGAAAGGAGAACCAGGATCAGAACCTGGTTCTGTTCCACATACTTTGGCCTGATTCCACACTGGCCCCTAACTAGAGCGCCCCACCCCCCACCCCCCTCCCCCCACCCAACAGTTGGACCGGAGCCGACCCAGATTGGGTCCTCGGGGTGCCAGAGTGCAGCCGAGAGCCAAACGCTCGACCGATGCCGGACGGATTTGTTGAGCAACAGGAGGCTCGTCTTCTTAATAAAGTGCCGGTGTGCTTTCAATGGGCTGTTTGTCAGATTGTTGAAACGGCGTCTGGATTATTATTTTTTTTTTTTTTTTTAAAAACCCTTCCGACACGCATCGCCCAGATGAAGAAGAAGCAATGGAGGATTTGAATTGTGACTCAATTAAAGTCGTAAAAAATGGTTCAATCCGATGGGAGTGCAGTCCACCTTGTGCTGCGTACATTTAGAGGGTTTTAGTCCACGACATTTAATTACATCTGGTTTTGTGTTCTTTCCCTTAACGTCTCCAAGTTCATTTGGAGAGAACTCCACCTCCCGGATGAAGAATGTGGAGCCAGCGAGAGGTCCTGATGGTGTTTTGGCTGCAGACTCTCCGACTAACTGCACATCAATCCTGCAGGCGGCTCGGAGGAGGCTTTTGGGAACTGGACAGCAGACCCCAGACTCACCCCGGTGGGAATGCTGAGGGTCTGGACCCGGACCTGATCCAGGTTACCACATGCTGCTCCCAAGGGCCTGGAAGCTATAATTATAGAGGGGGGGGGGGAGATAGGTAGAGGGAGGGAGGGAGAGAGAGAGGGGGGGAGAGAGAGGGAGGCAGCGAGAGAGAGGGAGAGAGAGAGAGAGGGAGGGAGAGAGAGAGAGAGAGAGAGGGAGGGAGAGATAGATAGAGGGAGGGAGGGAGAGAGAGAGGGGGGAGAGAGAGGAAGGGAGGGAGGGAGGGAGGGAGGGAGAGAGAGAGGGGGGAGAGAGAGGAAGGGAGGGAGGGAGGGAGAGAGAGAGAGAGAGAGAGGGAGAGAGGGAGAGAGGGAGAGAGGGAGAGAGAGATAGATAGAGGGAGGGAGGGAGAGAGAGAGGGGGGAGAGAGAGGGAGGCAGCGAGAGAGAGAGGGAGAGAGAGATAGATAGAGGGAGGGAGGGAGAGAGAGAGGGGGGGGGAGAGAGGGAGGGAGAGAGAGGGGGGAGAGAGAGGGAGATAGATAGAGGGAGGGAGGGAGGGAGGGAGAGAGAGAGAGAGAGAGAGAGAGAGGGAGGGAGGGAGAGAGGGAGAGAGAGATAGATAGAGGGAGGGAGGGAGGGAGAGAGAGAGAGAGAGAGAGAGAGAGAGAGGGAGGGAGGGAGAGAGGGAGAGAGAGATAGATAGAGGGAGGGAGGGAGGGAGAGAGAGAGAGAGAGAGAGAGAGAGAGAGAGAGAGAGAGGGAGATAGATAGAGGGAGGGAGGGAGGGAGAGGGAGAGACTAATGCGTAAACAGAGACACACACACTTGTGTATAATTTAGGCATTTCGAGGCCGAAATGCACACATTTAGATGTGTGCAAACACACACACACACACACACACACACATACACCAACACAACACCCACAACTCTCAAAATACACATGCACAGACACATCTGCACAGGGGAGATACCTTCAACAACACACGCACACACACACACACACACACACACACACACGTGCACGTGCACGCCGAGGAGCTGCCAGTCCCGTCATAAATCTGCCGGCTCAATTAATCAAGCGGTTCCCCTGGGGGGGGGGGCTCCAGCCCCAAAACCCCCTCCCACAGGGCTTCAGAGCCCGAGGCCCCCTGGAGGACGACGGGAGGAAATCACCGTCTGCAGGATGCCACCAGACTCCCATGGGTGAGAGAGAGAGGGACAGAGAGGGAGAGGGGGGGAGGGAGAGAGAGAGAGAGAGACAGAGAGAGAGAGACAGAGAGGGAGAGGGGGGAAGGGAGAGAGAGAGAGAGAGAGAGACAGACAGAAAGAGAGATGGACTTCTTGGACTGGAATCCATTGTAGCTTCTGTAGAGGTCAAAGGGCACACTTCATTTTTCATACAAGGCCGTTTTGTCTTTTAGCATGTAAAAAAAAACAAGTTTCTTTTATCCTCATTTAAATAAAATCCTCTTTGTTTCCTCCTTGAATGCTAAAATCAAGTTTCATTATTACAGATTCTTCATTTCTGGAAGAGGTGAAAATTCCAGCTCCCTTTTGGGGGAACTACATGAAACTCTAGACGGGCTGTCGGCCATCTTGGATTTTTAAATCCGACTTCCCTCTCCATCTGAAAATAAACGTTATTAATGACATATGATGTCATTTTAAATGTGCTATCCTTTTTTATAGAATTATAATGTCTCAGCTCCAGGGAGATTTATGGGAACAACAAAATGGTAATGTTGATGGCAGGTCATTGATATAGTATATTATTATATTATTTAAATAGACGCGGAGGATGCCTCCCGGTGACAGACGTTCCCTCATCTTTTATCCATATCTGTCCCGGTTCCTCTCAGGTTTGACGAGGACATTTTGGGGGGTTTCTGTCGTCCTGCAGGGGGCGCTCTCTCTCTCTCTCTCTCTCTTCATTATTCACCGTTTTTTAATCTAATGGCTGCACGCAGGCTTATTGATGATCCTGTCGCCGGGGGTTTTATTTGATCTGAAAAGTGGTACTCGACCTCATCTTCACTCCGGGAAAGTAGAAAGAAAAACACGGTAAAACAAAAGAAATGCACTCGATTACAAGAGAACGCGCTGCACTTAAAAGTGTACTCACGTCAAAGCGAGCTACGGTATTAACGCGGGAAGGTTCTTAATTATTAAAAAAAACAAAAAAACATTTTAAATATTGCTAGCATTCAATAATCAATGATGTAAACATTTTTTAATATTTATCTCCAAATGGTAGATTGTAGACATTATGTGGTGCATGATTCAGGAGGCTGAGGACCAGATATGTTTGAGTTGGGGCCTTTTCTCTCCTGATCTATCAGGTCATAAGATTAACAATTCAAGATATTGATGTTTTCTGACCATTACGTCAATATTACTTAATTGCATTATATATATATTGCATAATATGTGTCTATTCTTAAATATCACAGAAAGATATTGCAGCAAATCATGGAACAACCCCATGAATAAAATACATTAAAAGGCCACCAGGGTGTGCTGTTGGGCAGCTTTTCATGTCACGCTCACTGAGAGTTATATTCTTTTATTTATTTATTTTACTAAGAAGGCCAAAGCCCGACTCCAACAGATGGAAACATGTCACCTCTCCACCGAGGAAGGATGATTCATTTTATTTATGTTTTTTTTTTTTTTTTTTTACTGCGATTGGACTTTCACATAAAAGAGATTTTAAGTGAACAAACAAATCTGCATTTAATTGACAGAATTCTGTGTCTGCGGATTCGATTTTTTTTTTTTTTCGGCATCCAGGACTTTAGCCACAAGGCAGGTGGATTACACGTCAATCGTGATGAACGGGAAATCCATACAGGGTTTCCTCTCCCGTCGTGCACACGGCGCCCCCCCGGGAGAGGAAAGAGCTCGAGCCTCGACCCCGAGGTCGAAGAGAATGAACAGAAAGTCGATGGAGAGCTCAGCTCGACGGCCGGGAAATGACTATCATCAGCCCTCATGGACAAGAGTTCTTAAAGTAGTACATATATATATATATATATATATATATATATATATATATATATATATATATATATATATATATAGGTTTACATTTCTTTCGATTTCACATGAATGATAGGCAAGCATCTTAAAGGGGATACTTTATTGTCATCTGCCTCATGCTTAGATAGATAGTTACTTTAGGGAAGCAAGGGGACATGTTTGTTTGCTACAGCAGTATTTATACATGCAGGTAAGCAATAACATATTAAGAAAATATCCCCAAAATTAAGAAAAATGCACAAATATATATATATACTCTTCGAGGATCACAATACGTGCAGACAGGTTTACAAAAGTAGCCGACATCAAAGGTCACTTGAGGTCATTTTATGAAAAATGTCCAGTTTATGCATGCTGGTTGGTTATTGTTCTAAACTGATGAGTAATTTATGATCTTCCTGGGTTTTTCCTAGTAAAGTTTTGAAAAATGTTATGTTATATTATGTTATAGATTATATATATAATCATTCAATGTGTAATATATATAAATATGTATATATATATAAATGTTTTTCAGTGTGCCCATACTTGCCCCACACCAATAAGAGGTTAATGTGAAACATGGTCGTCTTTGTTTATGTATTGTACACCATAGTAGTTAGATATTGTTGTGAGTTTGGGGTGAATGGAATTTTCTATTTTACATGTGGATATCAATTTTAAAATACATTGGGTTTATTAATAACATGTATATACTGTACATGTCATGCATTTTGAGTATATTCACTCACAATTAAAGATCTTTGCAGTCAATATTATTTATTTGTATACCGCGCGCCTTTCACTATAATGGAGTAAAAAAAAGCTTGAAAGGGAAAGTGTATTTATTTATTTATTTATTATTTAACATCACAATAAATACTGGAGGTCCAGCCCACGGCTCTCTACGAAGACTTGATTTTGTAAAACTGTGGAAACATGACCTTACAAACTGTCCACATACACATACATGAATATAAAACTATGATTTAGCATGAAGCCATCATGCCATAAATTACTAGTATCCATTAACATGACTATCCTGGCTAGTTAGAGTCTAATTTTAACATGGATGTTAATGATGAAATGCTAATCGCGATTAGCGTCTATTGCTACAACACAAAGGTTATACTAAAACAGTAAATACACAGATAATATATCGTAGTAGATATTTAAACATGCTACATACATAAATACTTACAGTAGAATCAGAAACAAAAGGAACTACGGTAAGAGAGGAGGGATAAATTCAAGAACAAATATGCAAATGCCTTCTACGCCACTTGGCAGAACAATAATAATAACTCCAATTACTCACAGGATGCGCTGGTGTAGCATAGCCATATGCTGCAGAATGGCTTTGCATGATGGTGGCGTCCATGAAGATGTCAACCGGGAGTTCTCCTTCCTGGTTGAGACCTTGAAGACAATTCTCCTGTAAGTCAAGTCAAAGAGGGAGCGTCTTTAATAACATCTTTAATAATTGGATGGATTGGTAGATTGTAAGTGTGTGTGTGTGTGGTTATTTTAGATGTTTATATACATGTATATTATATATATATATATATATATATATATATATATATATATATATATATATATATATATATATATATATATATATATATTACATTACATTACCGGGAGTGAGATGTGTTAATGAGGTCAGTTTGCTCCTGCCAGGGGGGTTGGAGACACTCAGAGAGAGCACAGGATGGGGGAGGGGGAGGGGGGCTTCCTTCCTTGCTATCCTTTCTTACTTCATTGCCTTCTTTCCTGGGTTCCTTCCTTCCTTTCCCTTCTTCCTTGCTTCATTGCCTTCTTTCCTGGGTTCCTTCCTTGTTTCCTTTCCTTCCTTCCCTCCTTTCTTCCTTCCTTCCTTCATTGCCTCCTTTGCTTGTTTCCCTCCTTCCTTTCCTTCCTTTTTTCCTTCTTTCCTTCATTGCCTCCTTTGCTTGCTTCCCTCCTTCCTTTCCTTGTTTCCTTTCCTTCCTTCCTTCCCTCCTTTCTTCCTTCCTTCCTTCATTGCCTCCTTTGCTTGTTTCCCTCCTTCCTTTCCTTCCTTGCCTCCTTTTTCCCTTCTTTCCTGCATTGCCTCCTTTGCTTTCTTCCCTCCTTCCTTTCCTTGTTTCCTTTCCTTCCCTCCTTCGTTCAGTTTGCTCCTGCCTGCCTGTGTGTGTGTGTGTGTGTGACACACAAAGTGCAGGAGGGGGGGGGGCACACACTGCCTCTATGTGTATCACTGGTTGCCATGGTGAGAGGGCATGTGTTGGTTAAGCTGCCCTGATTAGCTCATTTGAAGCAGCTGTGTGTCTGACGAGGCTGGTACTTCATGAAAAAGAACCTGTCAAAATGTGGAATTTCACAGAAAACCATAACTCTGATCTCAAAAGTGTCCTTCCTTCCCTCCCTTCCCTTTCCTTCCTTCCTTCCTTCCTTCCTTGCCTCCTTGACTGGCTTCCTTCCTGTGTGTGTGTATTAGTGGTCACACACCCACATTTCCATATCTCTCCTCCGCAGCGATGACCCCACTACGTATTATAAATGAGAATCTGTGTGTGTGTCTGTCAAACTGCACTAATTAGAACACCTGTTTGCTGCCAACATCAAAGGTTGCCATAGTGATAACTTCAAAGGGACGACAGCTGTCAGGCTTAACATGGAGGGATCACCTATCAAACTATCTCAAAAAGTCAGTTAACCGTAGCTCTATGTTCTTCGCCAATATTTCAGATACTGTGACCGGTGGGACTGTCGTGTATGAAATGTGTTTCTAGTGTCGATTTATAAATAAGCTCCATCCTTATGTTAACGTTTTAAACTTTAAATTATTTCTCTAATTTAATGTATGGAGACACAGTGTGGGCACAAAGATTAGCGTTGATTAGCGTTTTCTTTTCGCCCTTTTTTTGGTGTTTTGGAGGCTAAGCGCCGGTCCGATCTCTTAGAAAAGTCACAGCACACGATTCCCGATCAGGCCGCACGTTTTAATTTATTTTTTACGCATATGCGAGCAACGCTGCTGCTTGTACGCTCGACCAAAGTTCTGCCGATTTAATAATAATAATAAAAAAGAAGCCCGCAGGAGTACATGCAGTGTGGCTTGCTGCGGCAAGGCTCTATGAGCCTGCTGCTTCGCAAAGCCACATCTTTAATAATTGGATGGATTGGTAGATTGTAAGAGTGTGTGTGTGTGTGTGTGGTTATTTTAGCCATCGATGACGTCTGAGCATCTTCAGGGTCGGTCGTTGTTTGGGGTCTTCCATCAAACACACTCGTAAGAAGTCCTGGCAATCTGGAGAGAGCGCAGGAGGAGAAAGGTGAGGGTGAAAAATAAAATGAACAGATTTGTGTCCGCTGACGTGTTTGCGACGTATGTTTTTTTCTTACTTTCGGACAGCGTCTCGCTGATTGTCAGCGACTTATTCAAGAAGCTGGGGGTCCTAAACTTTTCACCGGCGTGGAGCGTTTCGAACAGGACCACTCCCACCTGCCACACCGTGGCGGGTCCGGCCCGGTACCTGTGACAGCTGTACCACTCTGGAGGAACGTGGAGAAAGGTACCTAGAATATACAGACATGATAACAAGACGGTGAGGAGCTTTGTTTCAAGGTGAAAGTCTCAGGTGGGTGAAGAGCCGGAGTAAAGGTAGACGTCTTACCGTGGAATTGGCGGTACGAGGCCCCTTTCTTCACGAAGCGGCTCAGTCCAAAATCAATAAGACGAACGCGCGGGACGTCCCAGCCGGTCTCGATCAATATGTTTGCCACCTTAATGTCCTGGTGGAAAATTTGTTTCTCCTGGAGGTCGACTGCTGCATCCACCAGCTGTTTAAGTATGACCTGACAACAAGAGAGAGATGAGTGGGGTTGACATGCCTCTGACTCTCAGCTGACTACAACTGTTTCTATCATCAGCATCAATAGAAACAATGAATAGAAACTATAAAACTCAATTGCTAAATAAATCCCTTAGGTAGCCTCTAACTTCCTGTAACACACAAGGACCCTCCAGCTGTTACCTTGGCCTCCTCCTCTGGTAAGGAGCCTCCTTTGCCTTCGATGTGGTGAAGGAGGTCTCTGCAAGGGACCGGCCTCTCGTGCACCAGGATCAGCTCCTGGCCCAGATCGTACCAGTCCAGTAGGGCTACCGGTGCCGACGCCCCTACCGGTCTGCTTGTCTCCTCCTGCAGTCTCAGCATGACGGCCACCTCGATGGAGAGCTCCCTCCCGGTATCGTCCTGAAACATCACAAACGCAGTTAGAGGATGAGAGATGAACCGCGATGCACCCGTAGAACATTCAGGAAGAGAGAGCAGCGCTCTCACAATGAAGCAGATTGTAACACTCACCACGTGTTTGCAGAAGACGTGGTCTTCTGGGATGTGTTTGATGGCGACCTACGAGACACAAACAAGACCAGTGTTAGCCCTCCCTCACCATATCAGGTGTGTGTGTGTTTGATTTAATGTGTGTGTGTGTGTGTGTGTGTGTGCGTATTTGATTTAATGTGTGTGTGTGTGTGTGTGTGTGTGTGTGTAACACTTACAGGCACACGATCTTCTCTGCAATAGCCAGCAAACACAGATCCACACCCTCCTGCCCCCAGCTGCTGATGCAGCTGCTGGTATTTAGCCTCAAATTCAGCTGAACAGAGAAACACGTATTTTCTTTTCATACCGTTGTGATTGACACCAATTGAAAGCTAAACGCACTAATATAAATCTCTTAAATCTATGTTATACTTAATATACATCCTAATGTTGCACTTGCATGAGGTCAAACCCTACATGCATCATGTCTACTGACCTCTAGGGGTCTTCTGTGTGGTGTCCTTCAGGCCCAGCCTCCTCATCTTGTCTCTCTTTGGTCCTTCAACATCGGCGACATCCGGTGCTTCCTCTCCTTCTGGGGCTTTCCTCTCCCCTCTTCCTCTCAGGTTGAAGACCTTTTCTCCTTCTGGGGCTTTCCTCTCCCCTCTTCCTCTCAGGTTGAAGACCTTTTCTCCTTCTGGGGCTTTCCTCTCCCCTCTTCCTCTCAGGTTGAAGACCTTTTCTCCTTCAGGGAGCTTTGTCCTCGTGATGAGGGCCATACTGTGAAGAAGGGCCTTCCTGCCCCGGGTCATGACGCCCTCTCTAGCCACTGACCTCTGGTGCTCTACAAGTTAGAAAAACAAGTCAAATATCAACTAGTGGTTCACTATATTGATGCTTGTGTATAATCCAGCAGTCCTAACTGTGGGCTTCCTACTCACCTCTGCTGAGGGCTGGAGGACCTCCAGTCTTTGTGTGCTTTGCAGAGTCTTGGTCCATTTCTAAAGTTGTGTTCCTCACACGATGACGTCGGTCCAAGGCTTCAATCACATGAGGGGCTTTGGCCCTGTGTGTGTTCTTCAGCTGAGGGGAACGGAACGTGGAACCCGGGACACGTTCTCTCTCGGGTTCTTGTCTGCATGTTCCGGAACACTTCACTGATGTCTCAAAACCGGTGTGGCGTCACATTTTGTACATATGGAGGTTAACCACTGAATTATTCAAAATGCTTTAAACACAATGATTCATAATGTATTAAACATAATAATTCATAATGCATTAAACACTATCATTCATAATGCTTTAAACATAATAATTAATAATGCATTAAACACAATAATTCATAATGCTTTAAACACTATAATTCATAATGCTTTAAACACTATAATTCATAATGCTTTAAACACAATGATTCATAATGCATCAAACATAATAATTCATAATGCATTAAACACAATAATTCATAATGCTTTAAACACTATCATTCATAATGCATTAAACACACTGCGTAGCAGCATAGAGGGTATTATTATTATTATTATTATTATATGTGTACACATTGTAAAACCCTTTGATACAAATGTATAATTTGTGTGTCAATGTGGTACATTTTGGGCGACACAAAATAAATCAAATGTTTGTGGTTCACCACTTTGGTCATGGTAACCCATCAACAGCTGTTGATGGGTTACCATGACAACGGGTTCAAACAGTTTTTTCTTTTTTGTTGTTCTTTTATTCCTCCTTTTGAAAACTATATAGGCTACATTACTCACCATAAAATTAACATATTATTTATTTATTAAAATGTTCTTTTATTATTTCGATCTAGGGATATTTTTTAAAAGTCTGAAAATATTATTTAATACAATCAACCTCAATTTAAGCATTACTAAAGGCCAAGTAAGAAATTAGACATAAATATAACATAGATTTTAAAAAAGTGTATTCAGGATCCAGCAAACGAGTCCTAAAATGTATTTACATGATACCAAACATATTTCCTGTAGCCGTGTATAATAATAATAATATAATGAATAAATACTGCGAGCGTGCCCTTGAGCGAGGCACTTTAACCTTTGGCAATTGCAGGTTTGATCACAGCAGGTGTTTCTTTGAGGGGAAACTACAGCTGATCCAAAGAGGACGCCCTGACCTTTGCGTACAGCCCAAGAGGCCGGGGATGGGGGGGGGAGGGGGGGGAGGGGCTCCGTTCGCTGAGAGCTTCCACCTCGACACCAGCAGATGGCAGCAGAGCGCCGCTCCAAGTGGGCCCCCGTCTGGCTTCCCCTGCGCTCCAGGATATGGGCGCACCGCCGCCTGACTGCCAGCTCAGGCATCATCTCACCCCGTGTTTTGATTCCATTACACAAGCAAGGGGGGGTGGGGGGGGGGGACAAAATAAGGCTGACTCACAGAGCTGCTGCTCAGTCACAGAGTGAGATGTTCCTCCCGAGTCGGAATAAGACAGTGGGCTCCACTAAACCTTCACTCAGTGCCTCGTTACAGTCAGCCGCAGAGCCCTTTTTTATGAATATGGCACTCGACAGGCCGGGGCTGAAATTCATTAGTTTGGGGTCAGGCCTGTTGTCAATAACCGTATTGGTTTTGTTAATCGGCTCGTTCACTTTGTTGTGGCTTTCTCTTTTTCTTTTTTTTTCAATCGCGTGAGCCGGCCTTTAAAGCGCCATCGTGCGAATGATGTAATGCTGCAATAAATGACAGCCGGGCGCACGTGCGGAGATATTGAAGAGAAACCGTTCGTACAGCATGCATTAGACATTAGGTTTTTCCTGAGATATTAAAAGAAAGTCAATACCAAAGTCACCACCCACAGGATGTGTTGTTATTTTATCATCTTCAAAAGAGGTTCAGGTGCTTCTCTGAATTGTGGTTTTAGCGTTAAAGAAAAGAAAGAAGAAGAAAAAAAATCCCTCGTAACAGTAATAAGATCCTCGGAGGGCAATAAAACTCAGTGATGAATAAATGGGTTTATTAAACTTAAGCACAGCTTAATGAATTCATGCAACGTGGAGGCAGAGGGGAACCTCGGATGGCACCGATATTACGAGTTTAATGCGATATTATTACTTCTTTTCTGAACAGCTTCTTCAAAGTTCATCAGAATCAATGTGGCCAGGAAAATGAATAATGGGGAGATTGATTACTCTCAATCTAAAGAGCGTTGTCTTTTATTTTTTTATTCATATTCCTTGCCAAGTCCATATAGGTATATAAGATATGTATAGGGTATTAAATGTTAGTCTTAACTGTACAGATAAGTGATCCGTATCCATTAAACGTGTCCTTCTGCATTTTGTTTCCAAGAATGTATTCAGTCTATATTCTCTTTCAGATAATCACCATTTCTTTTCCCCCCCGCTTGCAATTCAAGTCTGGAAATTGCCCACTGGAATCGTTCTATTATTATGCATCATTATCAACCACCGCACATTTCTCTAAGCAGACGGCATCCTGCTTTAAAAAGCGTCCGCAAGCCAACAAGCGGTCTCTAGTGGAGGAAAACTGGTCCGGGAGCCAGCGTGCGACGTGAGGACCAGAGGGGGGGGGGGGGGGGGAAGGGTACCGGGCCGAGGGGTGCCCATCGCGTGATGGACCAGCATGCATTCTGTCTGTCGCACGGGGTCCAGGGAGCGCCCACAGAATGCAGCCAACGTGCATCCAACGTGTAAATAAAAATAAATTTAAACTAAAAGGCGGTCATAAAAATCGGTGGGGAATCAAAAAAGAAAGGGGAGTAAAAACTCAACTTTCCCTGCATGTCAAGGAGTGATGTCACCAAATACTTTCCACCCTGACAACAAGTCGTGGCAACAATACGCCGTATGATTGGAAACAGATACGCAGATCTGCTGCAGATCTCCCTCGATTAATCCCCGTGTGTCAGACCGTTGCATTATTAATGGCCGACATCTGTACAGCTGCGCGGCGACTTCCTCCTCCTCCCTCTCTCTCAAGCACAAGCGCTCTGAAATCGGGGATATGCGCGCCGCCATGTCGTTATTGACATCCATATTATAGGCTGCCATGGTTGTGTGTGTGTGTGTGTGTGTGTGTGTGTAATATCATCCGTGACTGATTGTCTTCCTCTCCGAGTGGCATCAGGAAGTCGCTTCACGATGAAGTCCCCCCCTTTTTGACCCGTTTACTGAGAAACCATACCGCATGGAATAATTTGAATTATATATCATATTCTTGATAGACACAGGGCTACGTACCTGAGAATGAGGCCTCTCGGGGGTCCCTGAACAGCTGTCTCGCACAACGTGAAAATGAACGCGCGATGTTCGCCTAAATCGGGATAATAGACGCCCATATATCAACTTGGAAGCGCAGGTGTTGGTGTCACAGCGTACGGGAGTGATCATACATAATGCATGACAAATAAATGAGTGTAATTGCCTTCATTTTTGCTTTTTTTTAGTGTGGATACTTTGCTATAAGTGAAACATCCAAGGAAACAGGAGTGAATCCGTTGGTTGGCGGGCGTGCGGCCTCGTGGGAGTTTTCCTTTCCTCCGTGCTCTTCATTTATTAATCTCAAAGTTAAAAGGAGCGTGAAAGATGTCATTTCGTCTTAACTGGCAGGACGTGTCGAGAGTGAAACCTCCCTTTTTTGTTCGTTGTCAAAAAGAACGACATCACATCCGGCACACGACAAGAGCGCTTTGTTCTATCCTGTAAGAAGGAAATACGTCCGTGGGTTAAAACTCTGAACTTACCAAGTGACTCAAAGCGCCATGAAAATCTAGTTTTTGCTGCCCTCCGCTGGTTGAACTCTTCATCCTTCGCATTTGATTTGATCGCTAGAAAGTGGGCGGGCTTAGTAATGTAGCGAGATACCAAGGACTGCTGTTATTGGTTGAAAAGTGGTCAAAGCATTTTGTTTTGTTTGCTTTTATTGTGAAATTAGGTGCGCAATATGACGGGTATATAATATAATAAAAGGGTTAGAAAGTGCATTTTCCATTTCATTTCCACACTAAGTTACTCTTTATTATTTTTTCTACTAAATTTGTTGGCAAACCTTTATCAGTTTGCGCACCAAGTGAAATACACTAAGACACATTTAGTACATGATTGTACATTTCATACAGGATGCATAAAGATCATTTATTGCCTTTATGCAATACAGAAGTAGCTAAATATAACCGTGACGTTTCCACCGTGTTTCTAATGTTCCTTGTGGGTGAAAGCCTGAGTAAATGGAGCTTACTGGGCTGTCGAAATGCATTGTGGGTACTCCATGTCGTTCGCTTTTTGTGCTCAGTAATTACCTTTTAAGTGGTTTCTAAATAAAAACAGCACAGATCAGACTCTGATTCCCCCGTACATTTTGATCGTCAGCATATTTAAGCCGCGGAGCTCCAGCACACTTAAGGCCCTTTAATGAAGCCAAACCCCGAAGAGGAAACGGTTGTAACCGATCCAATATGTGTAATGACGAGCCATATTTCTATCCCTAATGGAGAGTGTCGACGCCTAATGAAACTAGTCTCCCTTTCCCTTTAGAAAAGACTTCTATCGTTAAGCCAGCGTGTCTGTCAGGCGCCTCGTCACACCTTATTGATCCGCCGCCCCCGAAGAGACGAGAGGTGTCACCACCTTTCCTTCGTGACCTCTCCGCTGGGCAGGCGAGGTGTCGACCTGTCACTTTGCGCCTGTCATTATGTCCGAGCGGGGGGACGCCGCCACGCGTCCGCCGGGTCCGGGAATAAGTCATTTTCAGTCCACCGAATGGATTTCTGTAATAGAATCTTTTTTTTTTTTTTTTCAAGGGCAGTGCGAATATTGAATAAAGCTCGCCGCGGTACGAGTGTTTGATGTGAGTTGTAGCTCACCCCCGAGTCTAATGACAGCTACTGGAACGAGCACAATGCCTTAAAATACACATCGTGAAATAAAAGCTGGGAGTTGTGCAAAGATAACACGATGGGAGGCGAAACAAAATATAATAAGCAACTTTGACAGAAGACATCTCTTTCTTTGATTAAAAAGCTAAATGTAGTTTGACAAAAAAAAATCTAAAAACAAATATATATATATATATATAAATATATATTTATAAATATATATTTATGTGTTGCCAGTTTCCAGCCCAATCACAATCACTTAAAATCCACACAATTCAATAAAAGTTGGCCCAATAGTTATTTAATTTTCCATAAAACCCCCGACATGTGCAATGGAAAACACATCAGGAGCATAAAGAGCTTCATATCTGCATCAAATAACCAAAGTTAAAATAACAAGTAAGTAAGTCTTCCGTAAATAGTGTGAGTTATTGAACAGATCACAACTTTAACAACACTTAAATACACACTTTTTACTAAGGTGTTCATGCAATAGCCCCTTAATCTTTTTATTTACATTAAAAAACATTGGCATGTATGAATCTGAAAATCTCTCAATTTACCAAACACAAAAACATGACATTCTAAATGACTGTTTATTGAAGATATCCTTGTCATGACTGTTTACTCTCGTGTGGCTCCATAATGACACGGCTGTATCGACTGTAGTTTTGACGACCTGTTTGCTGAGTGCATAATTACGGCTTGCGAATATTCAACAAACAGCAAGTGAAACTAATTTGCTCCCTCCCAACGCCTAATTGCAGGTCTTTTCTATTCTTCTTTCAAACTGCTGAGTTACAGTTATTGCCCATAAAAACACACTCTTATTTAAGATAATTACAACGTACCTTAATAGAGGAATGCCATTGTCAAGACTGAAGGCCGTTCCCTGCGCTGCCAGACGGACGACAACGCCTCGACCGTGCCGTCTCTGCTGGTGTTTCCCTGCAGTAATGGTTCGACTGGTGCTCCCAGTGCGTCAGACCAGTGGGCCTCAGAGTCGTCCAGTCGGCGTTAAAACACGTCCAGCGTGCGATCCCGCCAGTCACCATTATCTTTTTGTTTTTTCGCAAAACTGGCAAACTCGCCTCGTCGTGACAGACAGGAAGTACCTTCCACTCGAACAGAAAAAAACGCCGGCTTGACCTTTGGCCCCCGAAGGAAAGTGACACGAGCTCCTTTGACTTCGGCCTCCGTGTCGCTTTGCCGGGCACGTCGTCGCACGTCGGCCCGAATCGCTTTCCTCTCGCTTCATGTGCCGCTGCGCTTGGATCGCCTCCTCCAAGCCGACACTTGGTAACGTCTATCCTCACGGAGAGGATCTCTTTTTCTTTTCTTTCCCTCCATGCCCCCCTCCAGGCGTACAGTAATGGCTGCTCTCCAGCTCGTGTCAGCCGGCTGAAGTGAGGGCCCTCTGGCAGCTGTAGTGTCGGTGTCGACCCGAGTTAGCCGGGTCTCCGGAGAGGAGCCGAGTTCCTGCTGCGATCGGCCCCGTCTACCGGGGTGGGGGGGGTGGGGGGTGTGTGTGATCCGTTCACTTCACAAGGAGACCATCTGGAGGCAACGGGACCAGGTTTTGGTTGGATGCAGGTAAACAGTCTGTGTTGAGAGCTAAAGAGCTCTCATTGGCTGAAATGTAATCTCTGAATTCACCGGCTATCATCCGACGAGGATTTAGCTTTTCATTGGTTTGAAATGAGCTTGTCAACTGGCTACTCGTCAAACGATCCGGTCGTACCCCAGAAACACAGCCCCTCGCCCCCCCCAGAGGCTTATCCTTCTTCCTCTTGCATGATTTGCATGAATTGCATGATGTGTTTGGCGGGTCTGGAGAGAGTTTCTGGAAAAAATAATAACTGTACTGTAAATGACTGTAATTTGAAAGACGTGGGTGTTGTTATTCAAGCAGTCGCGGCCTATTGAAAGATGCTATTGATTGTTTTGATATCTCGACCCACACAAAGTCAGTATAAGTCTTGGCTTCTGCTGCTTCAGGGTGAGTCAACACAACAAAAAAAAATACTACTTTCATAACATTACATACATTTGTGTATATATATATATATCTATATGGCCCAATCCCACCCCATGCACTGAGTATCCTAGACACCGGGCTCTTTCCCTTTCATTACCTACTTTTAATGCATGGCACGTACGCAGAGTCAAGTCACAGTTTTGCATATCTGCTTAAGAGTTTGGACGCTGTACGAGAAATAGCCAGGGGTTTGTTTTTGATGAGCGATATCACGTTAAAGGTCTCGGGAGTCAGTTGCTCCGGTTTAACCTGCAGCCACGAGGTGGAAAAGAAAACGGATGCTCCTCCATTTTTAAAACCGTAAGGTTACACCTGCTCTCTTTTTGTCACGAAAGCACGATGAAGCAGTAAATCTAGCCGACTTTTAGAGCTCTGTCTCGCTGTGGTTTATGTGCGCCCTATAAGCAAATACTGTATGTTAATGAGCTGTATTAGTATGCTCAGGCGGATTTTGAGAGAAGAGTTCAAAGACAAAGAACCCCAATCCATCAGTATGCATTATGAACTACTGCTTCAGCCGGGGATTGTTTATGAATGTTTTATATCACTTCATAGTACAATGAATATTTCCTGAACCGGACCCCGTGTGCTGGAGATAAAGGGGTGACTCGCACAGTCAATTAAAAGAGAGAAAACGTAGCGAGGCGGACTGCCTAGCGGTTTGAAATAAAACAAAAATAATATGTGAAAGTGGTAATTCTCTTACTTAAATGTTCAACACATTAACAATGTTTGAGCCCGGAGAAGTTCAGTGTCTTTTTGAGAGCGAGTGCAGTTTTCTCTGGCCAGGCCACCCTGTCAGTGGGATTATTTCTTCTCCGGGACACGGTGACAAAACAACAACTCAGAAATGTTCCACATCTTTTCGCGTTTCGTGTTATCCGTCCTCCGGGTTCCGTGTCTCGGAGTCGGCCTCCGCCGCTATCTCTCTTCTGAAAGGCCTCTCGTTGTTGGGTGGAAGGTCCGGAGTCAAATGGAGCAATGCGATACACTCCCGTACGTAAAGACGCACACACACACACACACAGACACACACACACTTTCGGCCGTAATTGCATCCCACAAACGACTGCATGCCCCCCCGCATTGTAAACGGAGACAGGCTTTTTTGCGGTTGTGGGATTGGACCGGTGCCATGCGGTAATGGAACAGGAGAGTCGGAGAGCACTCCTGGCCCGTCTGCAAGGTCTTTGTTTTCTGCTATTGTCAGCAGATGACTCGGAGAGGGGGGGGGGGGGCGGCCCATGCAGCAATCATTTCCATCTCTCGAGGGCATGACATTGAGACACATTGCTCCAAAGGAGGCAGGACTGGATGGTCCTGGTCCCAAGGTTAAACGGGGTATTTAATTTGACTGGCTCTCCCCCCCCCCCCCCCCCCCCCCAAAAAAAAAGAATTGACCAATTTGACTGTTTCCCTTTGTGGTGGCGCGTGTTGTTAACGTGTCAATCAGCGATTGGCAGCCGCCCGCTCGCCCGCCGGTGCTAAGTTATTCATTTATTCCGCATTACATCCAGTTCCTGCCAATTACATGGCAGTCTTCTTCAAAGTGCATCAGCTGTAGGACCACCAATTCGGCATGCTCCATCCCGAGGGGAGGAGGGGGAGGGGGCGACATTCAGGGGTAAAGCAGCCCCCCAACCCCCTGCACACTACACCCTCTATCCTCACACGAATGCATCACCAGCACGTCCCAACTCATCCCTTATCCTCCTCGGCGCAGCATTTTTGTTCAGTCTGGCTTCTCTTCCAGAGCTCCGGCACTGTTAGCGATGGAATGCTTTTCATAGTAGATCGGTGCGTGCCAGACTTCCCCTCGGACTGGACGCGTTCGGGGCGGCGGGTGTCTTTGTGCTCGCTAATTAGAAGCAGCTCGGTCCAGCATGCCTGTATGTGCACAGCAGAATAACCTCTTCCACCCCAAACTCTCCACTCATGGCAGACAACGCTGTAAAGAAAGAAAAAAAAATGTAAAAGGTCTGGCAAGGAACTATTAGCTAAGAGCCAAATTTGCCAGCAGGCCTTTATTCATACTGAAATTATCTTCCTGGGCATGCAGGTAACGCTGGCTCGACTCGTCTACAATGATAGGCATGCCACAGGAAGAGGTGTGAAGCGAAGCCTCGGAGCTGAGAGTTTTTCTTTTGTTGATAGAGACGCCGAGTGTTTCCCCGGGCTGGCTGAGGGCAAAGATAAACAGGCTATCTTCCAACAGACCTCTCCATCTGGGCCCCCGTGGAGTGAGATTAGGACGACGCTGAGGTCGACAGCTCGTCCCCCGTGGTGGCAATAGCTCCTTTAATTGATGTAAACATGTCATTTGGCAGGTGATAAGATATTAATAGCCAGAAGGGAAACATATCTTTCTTTCAGAAGGTGAAAGAAAGATACTCGATAGATCTTTGTATGCTCTGTGTGATCACGTCTTATCTCTAAATGGGAATGTTGCATGCTGGGTCAATGAGCAACTGTCACTCAGATGAGTGAGACGGGTCCGGAGACGACGGGACCTACTTCACGTGACTTTTTCCTTTTTTTTCTTCACCTCACAATGCAAACTGTACAGGAAAAATATAAAATTATTAAGTTATCATTTGGTACGATTTGGACGGTCTGTGTTATTTGTGCACGAGACGACAAATGTTTGGATTTTATTTCGAATGAGTCTCAAAATAACCTCCACTGGAGTTTTTTTAGGGGTATTTTTTATTTAGTCTTTTTTCCTTTATTGTAAAGCACTTTGTGCTGCATTTCTAATATCAAAGGTGCTTTACAAATAATGTTTATTATTCTTATTATTAAGGGGGGGGGGGGGCACAACATGCCAGATGAACAACAACAACAACAAAAAGGAACAGTGTCAACACAAGGAGTGCTTTTCAGAAAAGATATGATGCCATGATATTGGGTTTTAATAGCTTCCAGTGACCACACGCACACACACACACACACACACACACACACATATATAAAACAATAAACCTTTAACTTTTGGAAAGTTTGGAAAACACAATTACAGCTGTTCTTTTGTACGGAAACAACAACAAAATCCTTAAAATGTCCGCTTTTCAAAAGCAACTAAAAACAACCGTATAGTTTAATGGTTGAAGGTTCTCAGCCCAAAGAGGAGGAACATCTTAAAAATAAATAAATAAATGGAACTCACCCAGACCGAAGGAGGAACTATATTAAACGTTAAAAGCAAAAGACTTAGATCATTAAAGAAATCTACGCCCGCAGTTTCTGTTCCACTTCCACTGATTCGGAGGTTCAAAAGGATGCGTCTTCAAGTTAATGATGAAAGTTCAGTAGGAGGCTTCTCACAGAACAAGGATCTATTTTACATATGCACTTTTGCACTGCTGGTGAGGTCAGGAAGTTTTCTCACATCCCATAATGCAATTATCTAGTTTTTGCACTCCCCCATTTTGGCAGATCATCTACTTACTAAACACTTATGTCTTCACTCGTCTTCCCCCCCCCCCCTCCTTTCTCCTCTTAAATGACATCAGACCTCACATCCCCGTGGTCCTCTCAATAAAATGAAATAAAAAATGCAATCCAGCTGCGGCGTTTCATGATTTTATTGCTGTTGCAAAATATATTCTTGCCGCAGTGGGTAATATGGGAATCTCCAACTGGGTTGCAATCGCAATGTAAATGGTGATAATGGTTAGAGGTTATAGAGGTTGACCTTTCCAAGGTTTCTAATACTGGAAATTTCTTTCCATCCTGCTTTCATAGTTTTTTTTAAACTCTCATTTTCCTCTATAGTTGTAATAGTGCAGTGGCGTCTAAAGGTCGTCTGTCAATCACACAAAGCTCTTCTTTCAGGAGCTTTGTGTGACATCACTATTAAAGATTAGAGGTGTCACCTCGTAGGCTGTTGTCCAAAATACAATGATTGCATAGATATACAAAATATATATATAAAAAATGACAAGAGTTTTGACACCAGAGAAAGGTCTATGCCATTGCCGATGTCAGTTTGGTCAATTAACTCTACAGTGGCCAGTTTGGGACATTTCAGATCCACCAAAAAGGTGACAAGTGATGGATGTTAATAGGGCTTCTGACCTTCTATCGAGGTGCACTTGTTCTATTAAGAGGAAAATCTTGCTTTCTAGTCCTCTATCCTGCTCTCAGCTCTGGGATGGAGACATCCGTCTCTAGGGTATTCAGTCGTATTGACCTTAAACCTCAAAAGACGCAATACAGGAAAGGAGAACATCGCTACTGGGATTGCTTTGGGGGTTTCAATTGTCGGGCTTTTTATTGTTCCGAGATTGTGTAAAATTCCTGTATTACGAAATCTGTATTGCAGCTCTTCCGTAATGCAGCCGGAGAGGGAAAACACCGCTGCTTCATATTTTTCGGGGTAAGGGTTCGCTCTCTTCTGCACCCCCCCCCCCCCCCCCCCCCCCCCCCCCCCCCACAGATGGAACAACTTGTCCTCAGTACACTTATTACCCTTTTCTGCTCTGCAGTTGGAATTATGTGCTCTGCGGAAAAAATCAATAAAGAAAGCTTTTCGGCTGAATCTTCTCAGCCTTTATGGTTGTTTTTTTTAGCCCTGTTATGATTTCTCACAACTTGCTTCTCGGGACAGCGATTACCAACGGGAGCAGACTGCCAAGGAGTTCTGGATTATCTTTCAACAATGACAGAACAACTGCCGGGGAACCTTTTATGTTGACAGTACGAGTTAATCAACAAAGCTCCACACTTTTAAAAAGAATGCATTCGTCCAAATCGTACTTCGCTTTTAAAGTTAATGTAAAACTCGATAAAAGCACAAAGTGCATTGATGTTTTTGTTGATTTGTATATCAGGTGTACCGCCTGCTCATCGGTCTGCCATTTAAGGGCTGTTGACATCCGTCTCGCGTGAATGTCAATCCGATGAGTCCCGGGAAATAAAACTTCAGCGCCGCTTGAGAAATGAGGTGAAGATGTCACCGCTTTGGATCCCAAACACCCGGAGACGTCAACCTCCTCCTTGTTCGGGGTTATCGGAAAGCTCCGCTCAATGAGTGTTCGGCTCGACGTCTCAGGGGTGTTATTGTTCCTCCGCTCGCACCGACTTTAACTTTATTGATGCTCTCTGTGCTTCCTCCCGTTAGAAAATCTTTACAATAGAGCGCCGTTGTACAGCCCGTTGGGGGGGAGGGGGGGGCACAATGGCGACCATCCGTCACCTACCATCGGTGTTCTTTAGCGTTGTCATTTGTTAAAATAAGTTATCCTGTTCTCCGGTTCAGTGTGGACGTGCACGCATCACATTGTTGGCGCGGAGGTTTTTTTCCGATTTTGTGACGTCGTCGCCTTAGCAACCGGCCGTTAAATCAATCAAAACGACAAGAAATGATGTTGTTACCGCCAACGTCTGCAGAGACGAGATATATACGTGTGTGTGTGTGTGTTATTTTTTAATGACTGGCTTGTTAGGACACATACTGTGAGGTTACACAGATTTAAACATGTACAGGTGACACGGGTACTTTCTTGTTGGTGGATTCCTGTCTGTCTTACCGTCTAAAAGGCTGTAACAGAAGAGTATGACATCACACTGAATCACATGGTACTACTTTCTCACCAGTTAGCCTCTAATGGCTTTATTCTTGGTTGATATATAATTTAGTCATACTTTTTGGCACAGTTTTTAGATTGCCAGGTTGTCATAAATACGGCTTATTAATGAAAAGCTGGCAGCAAAAGTCATATAAATAAAGTCTATAAATGCCAATAAGTCCTAAACAACTGGGTTTGTGTAATAATCCCAAGTCTGCACAGATGCAAATGTCAAATTAATTTGGTCCAGATATTCTTCTTTCCCCAGAAGCTCAACCAATGAAGGGATAAAAAAAAAAAAAAAAGAGCTCAATGACAGCAGCCAAACCCATAAGTTATTCTTATTAATGGCTTAAACTAATCCACAACACTTTAGCGACGACTTATGAAACCCTTCTTGAAAAGTGTGCCCCCCCTCTTATAATGCGGCACCGCAAACACTTCACCAGTCCAATTTTAAACATTTTCATCTCATTTCACGTGTGACTTGACTGAAACGGCAGGAAAACGTTTGCGGTCGATGAATAAAGTCGAGAATCTAAAAGATTGGTTCTGGTTAGCGCATGAACATTTATTACTTCACTGGAAGAAAACGAAAGAAAAAAAAAAGACCCTTTGGAGTGCGCTTTAAGAAAAGCACTCACACCACCACCACCTGTTCTCCGGCAGCTGCTCGGTAGCCAACAGAAGACCAACTGATTGTCCTGCAAAGCTTCTTCTGGCTGTGAATACATGCAAACGAGCTGAATGAGAAGCAGCAAACGGGCATCAATGAGATGCATGAATGGATTAAGATCTGCGTGAATGTTTTGACTCTTAGCCCCTCCCACCCTCACCCTCCCAGTGTCCTGCACAATCACCTTCTGGTTAGCTGGATGACAGATGTGGGCACTTTTGGCAATCAATTCCAGGCCGGCGTTCCTCCTGGTTGTGCCGGGTTACTTCGGTCCAGAGCCGACTCTAATCTCCTTCTATGACGGCGGCCTTTAAATCATCTTCTCTAGTGAGGGTGCAGAAAAAATACATCTCACAAATAATGCGTTACATGCACAACTCTTTAATTTTACTCTTCTTTTTACTGATCTTTCGATGTAGAAATGATATTTCAAAGAGTCGCAGACTCATTTAAAACTATTTTTACCTGGATTTTCTGCAGCATAATTTGGCAATAGGTCCTCGTGCGATTAAGAAAGTCAAACGATAGAAAATAGAGAAAGAATAACATTAAATAATTAAGTTTTTATAATCAGTTTTCATAGTTTTTATAGGTCCAAATATATGATAGTTCCTGAATATCTTTTTGTAGAATATCTTGATCAGCAAAGAATCGTTATTAGGTTTTCAAGTTAAATAAAATAATAGTGATGATATGGCTTAACCACTTGTCTTCTCTTTCTTAATCCATCAAACACACACACTGCAGACATGGACCTCTATTAAAAAGAAAAGTGCCTCGCTCTCTTTTGTCTCCGTCCATTTCCCTGTTTTTTTTCCCCTATTTTTGTCTGTCTCCGCCTCGCTTCAGAGAATTTAATTTATCAGTTCCGCCGCTCGTTTCACCTCCACGTCCGCCTCCGGCTCGCGGGCAGAGAGAGTATCTCAGGTCTTAGCGAGCAGCCCCACTTAAGTGCGATAAGAGCACTTGAATGCAACGCCGCGAGCCCAATACGCCGTTAGCTCCGGGCTGGAGGGCCGCCGAGGGGGGGAGGGGGGACGGGGGGGGGGGGGAGACACCGCACTGCCTCACAAAACAAATAAGCCACTCGGGAACTTATGGAGTGCCTCCCCGGAGAGATGGAGAACGAGGAGACAAAAGAGAAGAGAGAGCGAGCTTAATGGAAACACTATATTCTGCCACCCGGGAGACCACGCAGCCTTTCCTGAAAACCCCGACATTATCAACTCATTAGCTGTAAACATTTTATAGATCAGAACGCGGCCTACGCGAAGATATAACATGCTGTTTTAAATGGGGAAAGGCGGTTATTGCCCCCCTATCACGATTGACATCCTTTTTTATGAAAATAGGAGGATATTACAGTCCACCACACAGCAAGCTTGCAAGCTAGTTGGGTAACTAGCTAATGCAACATGTGTTTACAGTACTCCACTGGTTTGGGACCAGTGGTATTGACCCTTGTACTGGGTGCTGCCTCAGGATTTAACAATGGTAGGTGCAACCTCTCTCCTTACTACTCTTTGAATTGAGAGTAGACGATGACGAGTCCACGAACGTCACCGGCAAAAATAAACGTTGGTCTTAAAAAGATCGTCATATGGGTTGAAATAACCACGGAAGGGTCGTTACTGCATCAACGTTGACTTCCTGGATGAAAGATGGCAGTTGGGGGGGGGCACTATGGGGGCCCTTGGCCTGTAATCCCTCCTCGAGTATCAGCCAACCCCCCCCCCCCCCTTTGGGGACTCAGCTTCTGGGGTTAAAGGCTTCTTTGGACGCCGACCGGCTTTTGGTGACCAGACGTCTCTGTAAGGGGGATTGAATACATTTTAGTGACATTTGAATGCCATTCATCCAACTACATGAACATAGAGAGAAAAATAGCGAGAGCAGACGTGTTTGCACTGAGAGAGGGAGGAGGGTGCATGGACAGAAGGAAACAAACACTTAATAATTTAGCTTAATTTCATTCCTTTACGCAGACAAACTAGCACAAGTTGATGGTAACAAAGGGGCACGTCAATGTGCACTCAGCACACCCTTAATGTGACAAAAGGGTTTTGGTGAACAAGGATGTTTGATGGACGCAGAGGGTCGTTATAATAACGTATAATAGCTGTTGAGCTAACGGGAGCATTAGCTCAACAGCTATTATATACGTCGTGAAGATAATGTTGAAAATCACCAGCGTTTCCTTTTATTTCTTTTTTACGAGCTCTTGCGCGCTGCCGGTCCACGATGTAGAACGCCGTCATCTCGGTTGCCGGCGTGCGACTCGTCGGCTCCCGAAAATTAATAAGATCTGATTGATTTTTTTCTTTTTCTTTAGATACACCCAGGGCGAGTTCGTTCGTACGCGCTTTAAAGAGGTAGCTTCTGAAAAGATGCTAATGGGGTAAAGATGGAGAGAAACCGTTATATTGTGGTTTACTTCTACTCGCCATGAATCAAAGCTAACGGGGTCTCGATGGCTTTGTGTTCCCCGCGACGTAACAGGTCGTTTACCTTCTGAATAATTTGATTAGTCAAAATGCAATTTAGTGGATTTATTATCGTCCTCTGTTGAAGCCTAACTGCAAATGGCTGTGGCAGAAAGTGGGTTTTGAAACATATGCGCTACACACACACACACACACACACACACACATGGCGGCTGCACGCTACATCTGTGCTAGCCAGTCCGTGGAGAATGCCCAATGTGACAGCTGTTGGCACGGTTATTTTTTTGTCTAAATCAAGATAAACACACTCTTTTCCCATGAACCGTTTTCTAGGCCTTGGCGGCAGGCAACTAAATCCCCACGCATATCAGTGTTCATTCTCTCACTCACACACACACACACACACACGAGTGGTATGTCAACAGCTGTACACATGTTCACATACGTTCTCCCTCAGCAGTTATGTTTACATTGGATGTGTTGTCAGATTAAGTTCCCCCGAGTAAGAAAATAATGCCCAGAGACAACCAGAACCACTCAAGATGTAAAAAAAAAAAAAAAAAGCATTGAGTGGTAAATGTCCCATGTCCCACTGTGTGTAGCCTTTCATCAACAATACACCAATTACGTTGGTATTTGTTAGCCTCGTTCATAAGGGAACATGTATAAATGCAAACAATTACTCAGTAAACATGAAACAAGTAAATATATGAATTGATTTTAAACGCTTAATATCCTGTAAGATGTTTTTTTCTTCTCCATCCGTACAGGATGCAACCCTCCTCCTTAAAAGCCCTTCAATTGTGCCGTAAAAAAAACAAAAGATCCGACCAGAACACGTCTGTGAAGTGTCTTTTTTGTAAAAAAAAAAAAAAAAAAAATGGTCTGAAACTCGACAGGATGAACTTCTGACCTCTGGAAGCTTTGGGCTGAAAGCATGCAGACCCTCCACCCCCCCCCCCCCCCCCCCCCCCCCGACATCGCTGACGGGTGACGCTCTTCTCGTTAGCCGCAGCATTCCAGAAATGACATCGGGAGTCACATCTGACAAGTCGGGGTGGAATGCGTTCGATGAATGTCGGCCGGAGACGTCGATCTGGATTTCAAGGAGTGAATGTTATTTGCGTGTCAGAGGATTTTCAGTTCCTTTTCAGTGACGATAAGAAGCTCTCGACTGGAGACGGAGTCGGCCGTCAAAAGTGTCGCTGTGAGCAAATTCTTGGTTAGCAGAGACATGTTTTCAACTTGTTTACCGGTGTTCCTGATAACTGTGATATTTTACAAATGAAATATCGATATCATGGTTTTAACAGACACATGATCGTGTTAATAATCCAACACCTCCTTAAATCATTTATTTTTTCTTTCCCTTCTGGCTTTTACACACACACACACACACACACACACACACAGGCATTAGATACTGTGTGGCTACTGCATGTCTGAGTAGATGACAGACAGATACTTTACGATCACCCCGAGAAAAGTTTGCTCACCAGTTTTCTTTAAAAAAATTGTTTCTTTGTGTACCTTTTTTGTACAGTTGTGGTTACACACTCTCTCTCTCTCTCTCCACCTCCCTATACATGTATTTTGAGTTGAAAGTATGGAGTTGAAGATGAATTTTCTGTGGAGACAGGAATATTGTGACAGCGTCTACATGTCACAATGCACCATTTCTATGTTTTTTTTTCTATGCACATTGACTATTCAATAGAAAAGCTATTTGAAAAATGTTTTGACATTTGCAGACTGGAACGCTTGCGGTCCGCGTTTGGCAGAGACCGGCGCCGTCGCTATCGGTTGTTTTGCAGCACGATATTAACAACAAAGCGCCGGTTCGCCGCCAGACACCCGGCGGGGGTCGAGTCCGTCCCGGAGCCTAACGGGTGCGAAGAGCGTTCGCCGACCTTGCTGGGGAGCAGTCATTAATAGTTTTACAAGGGACGTGACGCCGCGTTGAAGGAGCTACAACAGAGAGGAGCGCTGAGCTGATAACGTTGTAAGTCGTTCCTCCAGCTCCTGTAAACACGCTGTAAACCGGCCACGGTGGGATGCCGTGCTGGTGGAGGGAGGCCCGCTTAATGACTGGACCCAAAACGCTCTGTCTGCTGGCTTAAAATGTGCGTCGCGGGGGTATGAAATGAATAGCTTATCAAAATGCTAATTAAAAAGTGAATAATCATGCAAATTGAAGAGGGGTGAAATCGGCTTTTTTTTCCTTTCTTTTTTTTACCACCAGCCAGAATCCAACAAGTCCTCCGACCTAAAATTCAACGGGTTGTTTCTGCATTTGGGAAAATCCCTTTTGGGGTTTTTTTGTGTTCTGAAATAAGCTAAACCTGCACTCATAAATATGATCATTAGCAATGGAGGAAGTAGCTACAGGTAGGAAGGTGTCGCAATGACAAACACACACAAATTATCATTTGCTATTCAAAGCTTTTTTAGCATCTTTAAGCTCACTGTTTTGCTTTTATGATCCATAACCTCACTCTCACTGCTATTTGTCGATCCAGTTTTTAGCAGAAGCTGTTAGCAGCAGAAATGTGAGCTAGCGAGCTAGTTAGCTAGTGCTTGTTTCCCCGATGAGTTGGTGGAGACCAAAACAGAGCGAGAAGAAGAGCGAATATTGGATGTACCGCCATCTGGTGGCCGTAAACACGATTCCAAAATTAATGCTAATGTTGCTACATGTCTACGGGATATGCAACTGTTTTGCTAACACACTCATTATATTTACTAAAACAAAGAATAAGACACATTCTTAAATTTCTCTAAATACATTTAGAGAAATTATATTTTCCTTTTAGAGCGATTCAGGGGTTTTCAAAGATAAAAAGCAGGTTATAAAGTTGTGATTGACGCACTCATTATACTTACTAATCTCCCCCAAAAAAACCACCATATACCCCTTCCATTGTTTTTCATATCCACTATATCCTCTTCAACGTGGCTGAGAACGGAACCAGTCATCGGCCTGTCGTCTCTACCCTCAAAGCATGACATTTCAAGTTGGAAGAATTAATGAATTCTTGCATCAAACTTTTCTTATCGAGACCAGCGCGAGGATTTAGGGGAGCTTTCCGCGGCCTCCTTACAGGCTGAGAAGAGACTTTGATCTGTTTGATCAGGACACACTCTGAGCTTAACATTTTAAGGCAAAGGGTGGCTTCTTTTGTGAGCGCACCAATTTAAAATCTGCTCCAAGATAAAGAGCAGTGATGCAAGTGCAATGATTCAGGTCTCTTCGAATAGCATCGGCGCTAGTCTTTTTTCCTTTTTAATAATGTAGTGTGTGGTTGCGTCTGGCACGGCCATTTGTGATTTATTTTTTTACTGAGAAATCTGAACAAAAAAGCATCTGGCCATTATGTTTGATGACCAAAACTGCAACTCAATCTGTTCCACACACTTTCCATTTATGAATGCGGAGTTTTTCACGAGAGGTGCAGATTATAACCGTCATCTTGAGAATGTCAAATCATTTTTTTTTCTCTTGGTCAAATGCGTCGGAAACACACAAAATGTTTGTTTTTTTACATGCGATATTCTCTTTTCAGCGTCTTGTCTTTTACTTCAAAACATCAGTAGCAGGCAGCTGGGTGGAAAACACAGACTACAAAGCATCACCAAACTGACTGCTTGGCCAACAGCCTCCAGCAGCCACTTCTTCTTCCAACCCCCCCCCCCCCCCTCCCCAACGCCATAATTGCAGGGCCCTTTGCAACCTTCAACCAAAATGGCTTCCATCCACAGTGATGCCGTTTGATTACATGAAAGGGTTCAGTTGAGTAATCGCAGAAGTAATCGGGACCAAGAGGAAGAAAAAAAGTGCAGGACAACTGTAACCTCCTTTAAAATGTAGATGGCTTGGAAAAATGTATACATGCATGGATGAAATAATAGAAGGAATAGATGGATGGAAGGATGGATGTAAAAACGGGCTGATGGAAATATGGATGAATGAATAGATAAAAAAATGCACCAATAAAACCTGATTTACTGATGGGTACGGAAATGGGGATGGATGGATGTAAAAATGATGAATGGATGGACACATTTAAGAAGGGAGGGATAAATGGATGACTAGAAAAAATCAATTGACAGAAATAAAAATGGATGGATGGGTAGTTGGATGGAATGATAGAAAAGTGGATGGATGGTTGGTTGGATGGATGGATGGATATATTTTTCTACAGTTCTCCCCAAGACTTTCCTTGTGCTGGCAGACAAAGACAAAGCTTCCGACAGCTTAGGGTGAAGCTGGCCAGGCTAACCCCCGCTGTGGCACCCCACCTTCCTGTCCGGAGATAACTGACGCAAGGTGCTAACAAGTCTAGCCTCCCTTTCATCTCAGCCTTGGGATAGGGGGGATAGGGGTGTGTGCGTGGGGGTGGAAGTCGAGAGGTTGAGGGATCCGGGCTCGCATTCGCTAATAGTCATGAAATATGTATAGACACTGGGCCTCAGACGAGCTGTAATTGATCAGAGGACGCCATTAACTGTGGCACATCCCCGTTTTGGCTGCACCTGTGAACCCCCTCCCCCCCCCCCCTGCCGCCCCCATCCGATCCCACTGTCCCCACCCCCGTCTTTAACCGGCTATGACGATCACACAGACAGAGAGGCAAAGAGGGAGATTAATGGACGAGTCAACGCCCAGAAGCTCGGGCGCAGCCAAACTAATCATTATCCGTCAACGTTGGCGTTCTGTCATTTGCATATTGTTGGATTGCCCTCACGCAGTCGAGCTCGACCTGAACAAATATTTGCAGGAGAGTAAATATGAGGTACACTATCGTGTTTATGACGACGCAATCAATATAGTGAAACTGTCCGTCTACCTCATTTACACCTTTCCTCTCTGGATGGATTGCTGTTCAGGCACCTGTCTAGCTGACCTGTGATCGGTAACTTCTCAGTCGCTCTCTGTGAGGCGACAACGCTTGGAAAAGAGTTTCATTCCCATTTCCATCCCGAGAGATTACCAGACCATTTTTCACTGCCAAGCGATTTCCTGAACAAACGCAGAGATAGCGGCGCTTCAGAGCCATTCGCTTGAGGGCCACTTCTATCCGGCCGTGTTGATATTTATGGGCATGTCGGCGGTTGTGAGGCCACATGGGCGGTTAGAAAAGAATAGACCAATTATTGTAAAATATAACAGGGCCTCTTTGCAGCTGCAGGAAAAAAAACAACCCAATAAAGCAATAAAAGGTATGAAGACTAATAAAAAGGTTGTAATCCCGGCTCTAGGAGTGATTCACCCTCACGTATTCACATCGTGCAGTATTGACATTCCATGTTAAATTATAGATTATTTCACTGTGGCCCAGCTAAATTATGTTGACAATCTCCCAGCACAATACTGAGTAGTCCAGCTTTTTCTCAGGAAAGCAAAGTAGAAATCAGTGGAGCGTCACAGATCACTTCCTCCTTTCAGAGTCGGCGTGCATGCTCATTAGACGCGAGACCAAATACCAGTTGTTGTCTTGAGGGAAATTCACTTTGCAAGACCAGTAGAGAAAATGGTTTTCCCATCAAACAAAACCGTGTCCTGCACTAGACAACAAGCACACAGTCCCATTAACAGTGTTCCAGGTTGAGGCTTTACCGAAATATTACTGCATTACTAGCAATGTGCAGAATTCCCAACGGACCAAAGTCTTTATTTAGAAAAGAAAAATACAGGTTGTCTACCTGATTTAGTGTAGAGCTTAAGAAAGCTGTTAACAGCTGTTCCCTCTTAGATTGTTTGATTGTGATTATGATCCATAATCAATAATAATACAAATAAGATCAAATTCCTTTAACGGATGTCTACAAATCCTATGAAAAGCACCACAAAATGTGTCATTCAATCTTTTATTATTTCCTGACTACCATGGTTGTGTCTCTGTCCCAAGCCTATTTATTACTGGGGATGTAAAGTTTATTCATTTAATATTAGACATAATTTTCTAAACAATTGTTCACTGTAGCTTTTAAAAAAGGTCTCTCGTGAGCCAGGTTCAGGGACCTTCAGGGAAGTCGGTGATTTTCAAAGCTTGAAAGTGTCCTGTGTCTGTCCAGCATGCATCATGTGTCTGTAGCCTGTTAAAATCAGTTGCTAGCGTGTGTGTGTGTGTGTGTGTGTGTGTGTGTGTGTGTGTGTGTGCGTGTGAAGGAATAGCGGGGGATGGTAACTAAGGAAACCTGTGCAGCACGTTTGGACAGCTGCTGAGAGGTTATTGATTGGCTTAGAAATCATGAAACCCAGGAGTCAAAAGAGGCTGTTTCTGTGCTGCACGACTCAATTGTAAAGCCCCAGCCGTTCATAACCGATGTAAATAACAGTCATAACAAATATTAGTGTGTCACAGTTTTCTTTTCTCCATTATTAAAATGTTAATAATGGAGAAAAAAAGGATTGGTTACACAGCCGGTTCTTTGTGGTGATTCATTTTAGTTTCTCTTCACTTGACGTTGAGGTTGAGGGGCGATTTATTGTTGGGAACGAGTCCTATTTGACTATTTTACACTGAAATATTCGTCATGTGTGTAAAATAGAAGGAACAAAAAAATCATATTGACCAAAAGAAGGTAGTTTAACCCGTTCTCATTCCTAAAACATCCCATGCTAACGCTCGCTCAGACCCCTCGGCGTCGGCTTCTGGTGAACTGGGTAGCCGAGCGTGCCAAACCGTGACGCTCCACTACGTTGACGTTGCGAATTGAAAAAACAAAAAACAAAAAAAAAAACGTCCTGGTCGGGCTTAAAATAAGAACGTAAAAAAACGAGGTAACGTAAGTACGGGGAAAAAAAAACACGTCACAAACCAAACAACCAACAACACGGTTTTCACTGGTTGAAAGTCCTGTTTTTGTTGCATCCATCCCGCATTTGTTTTAATTCTATGTCATCACATTCCCCAAGCATTTTGTCCTCAGCGTATAATTATGACGCAGATGTGTTTACCTTGTCGTACAGTTGCTAAAAGCTTAAGGCAAAGTGTCGGGGTGAGAAGGGGCCATTTCTGCATTGTTACGGGTTAGGTTATTGATCTCAACCACAATCCATCCATTTTTGTATTGGTTATTCCTTTCTTTCTTTTGAGTAACTAGGTAGCTAAGTTAACCTACAACCACATTGAGTGAATTGTGAATTACCAATATTTGTATTTCTCTTCGATAATGTGATCTTATCTACGTAATTGTTAAAGGCTGCGGTGTTATCTCTGAAAACGATAAATTCATTTGGCATGACAGGTTGTGTTCCGCCGAATCGTGTGTGTGCGGGAGTTAATAATTAAACGGAACTTATTAACCAATCTAATCAAACGAGTTGCTCTCCTGATACTCTGTGCCACAGTTGTCAGATGATTTGTGACTCGGCTGCAGAAATATATCTCCGTCCCGTCCGATTTCCCAGCCGATCAATCAATTACAGCGTGGATCAATATGTTTGTCTCAGGTCTAACGCCGACCTCACGTTGAACCGTCTGTTCTTCAGCGTTGTGGCAGGAAAAGTGATTCTGAGCGAGGCTTTTTTTTCAGGATTTCTGTAGCACACTTCATAGTCCCGTCTGATTGCTAACTGATTGCAGGCTTCAGATTGCTCTTTTTGTTTATTAGTATTCTGGAGATTAAAAGACCATCGCTGGGCGCATCCGTTCCTCTCATTTCGATTCCTCAGCCGTGAAAGAAAGCGTATTTAAAAATGATGACGCCCGCATACAAATTGTGACTGCTCGGCGACAAATGTTGCGAAGTTATTAGAGCTCAACGATAGATAGACACTATATTTAGCATGATATCCACGAGCTCCAGGAAAATACATTTTAGCATACTTTCAAAGGAGCAAGTTAAATAACTTCCAATTAGGGTTTAAGACAGGAGTTGAGCTCAGTGTTAGCAATGGGAAACTCTGCAAATTGGATTGGATAAACCACAGAAAGTTCAATAATAGCTTTTAAAAAAAATTCGATAGGTATGTTTTACGAACTGAAAGTAGAGAAGAATAACAAGTAGCTGAATATCTGTGGGGACGCGGGCCAAGATTTGGGCATCGGAAGCGTTCTGGTTTCCGTTTGCAGCGCGAGTCGTATTGACCAACTGTGGTCGAGCAGGCTTCGGGTGAATGCAGGGAAAAGGGTCCGTGTGGAGAGCAATAGGAGGTGGAACCTGAGTGGATTCTCACTAGATTATTACTTCATAACGCGTAACAAGTGACGGAGCAATTTTTACCTCCTGGGGCCGCGAGTCAAAAGGTCTTTGTGGTTAGAAATCAGACAGAGAGGTAGTACAATCCAAAGGAGGTGCACTAAATATAAAGTGGATTATGAGTATGCTGCATGGTACTTAAAGAAGTGTAGTCCAACCAAATGAATTACATCGACCCTCTGCAAGTACAAATGCAATCAATGGTTCAGAACACCTCCGCCTCCGGAGCAATACAATAACCTCTCAATGGACTGGAATGGTACCCTCGTAGTTTAATGACTTCCTGCGGTAGCGTCGAACTCAAACTGATGTTGTCTCAAAGGATCGAGTGTGACTGACTCAACTTGTCGCACAGTCCGTATTTTCTTGCACCTGCTGTTGCCAAGATTCCTCATGCTAGGACACACAATGCTCAAGGTGCCATGAATCAAACAAGGACACATCGGGCGACGGACATGCAGCTCTTGCACAGGTCATTGAGTTGAATAAATGAACGGGGGGAGTGATCATGGTCCAGTGGGTTTTTCTATGCACAGGATAGTGACTCCGAACAGACTCTACAGGGGAGGAATAAGCCACGAATGAGTGAATATGATAGTGGCTTGCTTTCTTGCTCTATAGTTAAAAAAAAAATACTAGATATGAAACCTGTTTTTCTCAATAAAAACAAATTACTTGCACAAACAAACGCATATAGATTTTTTTTTTCATTTAGCATGTTCCCTCTAAAAGGTGTAAGAACTGGAATTGCATCTGAAAATCAGAGCTTTCCCCCCCCCCCCCCCCCCCCCCCCCCCTCTATTCATTGTCTAGTGTTGACATTTCATTGACCCATGTCTCATTAAGAATTCTCTGTCTTTCACCATTCATTCGCCCTCCATGCCGGCTGAGCAGTAAATTGCTGCAGGGGCGTTGATGTGCAAGAAGAGATGGCCGTCTTAATGGGGGGACATGAGTGGGTGGTCTGCTCTCTGAGGGCCTTCTGCAGCCCCTTACCTTGCTGTAATGACTCATACAGTTCAGTTTAGTAACCCTAGTCTTTGCTGATGTTTTGCATGTTATTGAAATACATGTTGCAAAATTGCTTCTCTTTTCTAATGCCTTTTATCATGAGTCATTTGTAACTCTCAGCCAGGGAAGATTACGCCATCCGATGTTCTCCTGGCTTTTTTCTGGTGGTAAAATTACACCTGATGTTGGAAGACTCGGTTTTCAATGACGGTCATTTGGCCTTTAATCTGAGAGCTTTTGAAGTCGGAAACCCGAGGGCCGTATTCACTGAGGGGGACAGTGCAGTGACATTTTCTTCTTGCCCTGAGTCAGTTCTTCCTCTTTGCCACCCGGTGCCTTGACCTTCGTCGTTGTCAATCCCATCCAGATGCTGCTTGCTTTACTCCCGTGTCGACAACATGACGGAGCTTGGAGCCAAAACCACCAAAGAAGGTCTAAATACGAGAGGCAACACATCGTGCATGTCAGGATGAGGTTTGATTGTTTGGGTCTTCCATCAGACACAGTGCATCATACATAGGATTTTTTGGTATTTTGCTGCATTTTTTTCTTCACTTTTGCAATAGGCAACCACCGAATGAGTGCTAGCATTAGCCAACGACAAACCAACGACTGTGTGCTACCTTATAGCGCAGTTAAATTCACGAAAACCACCAATCCAAAGTAGCGCACCAATTTTCCGCCTGCTGTTGCGTGTTCGCATCATGGCGACCGCGGTTGGAGAGTTCTAGAAGCTCTCGCAAACTCCCGCTAAAAAGGCGAGAGCGGCTAACCGTTTGGCGGCTAACCGGTTGGCGGCTAACCGGTTGGCGGCTAACCGTTTGGCGGCTAACCGGTTGGCGGCTAACCGGTTGGCGGCTAACCGTTTTGACGCCCCCAGCGACGCAAAAGGCTTCACTCTCATAGAAGTCTGATCACGTGTCATAAACTGTGATTAAAAAAAACAAAGAGTGTTTTACGACCCTTTTAACCTGGACGCTACAATTCTCTTTAGCAAATTCAGCCTTTTCTATAGTTTCATAAAGTCTGTTGTGTGTTTCCCTGTCCTGTGTGTTTATTGTTCAGTGTGCTTATTGCATTTCCACGTCACATGCCGGTCCATGTTGTCTGCAGCGGGGCAACCACGACAGACAGCTGTGCATTTATATATTTTAACAGTCGGCAAATAAGGTGTTCCCCATTTTGAATTAAGTTAGACAAATACCCCCTATTTCACGAAACACGTGACGCCGTTGTTCTTCGCGGCTAAACACTGTTTACTCACACGAGCGTACTGATGAAAATAGCAACGGCTCTTTTTGAGTAACATACAATTAGACGTCGATTTAGTTGGATGTGCTTGTTGTGTACTACACTGTGTCTGAAGGCGACGGCAAACACGGGGTTTAGCGCGGCTTTGCGGAGCAACGGTTAAAGGGTCACCTTCAGTTGAGGAACGAAGGTTAGTTTATAAACTGCTGTGAAGAGTCGATGTGCACCGTGTGTCCATCTCATCCACACTGTGAACCCATCAAAATATGTTTTATATTAATACTCTATTAGGGTAATGTGCACCTCTAAAGTACAGCCATGTGTCTTTGCCCAGAGAAAATCCATTTGGAAGATTATTTTCTTTTTTTTTGTCACTAAAGAAGAGAAATTGATTTTAATATTTAACATTAAATGTCTCTCTATGCACGGGAGACTTTTTTTGGTCCACAGCTTGCATTCATCTCGCATAATATCTGGAATACCACAACTGTAATATAAATGAACACCGCCGACCACTTCGGTTTGCAAAGGTTTGTGGAGCGATGACTCCTCGAGTTGTTTGATAAAGCTGCGCTGCGTATTAATTATAGGTTTGTGTTTCTCTCCAGAAATGCTCCAAGGTATTGTTTAGTAACTCTGTACTATCAACCAAATATATTATTGACTTGGAAAAAAAATGTGCCTTGCAGTTAATAATAATAAAATACCATATGAGTGGCCACTCCTGCACACGTGCACATGTTCAGGCTGTTCATGTGGAGCGTCCTTCAGGTTCAGGGATGCCGAGCCATCCCACCTCGGTGTCTGTCTCCTCTTCCAATCCTCCCCCGACTGCACAGCGTTGGCATAAAACGGAGAGGTAACGAAGGGCAGGATCTTGCCTGTAGTTTCATTTATATGTTAATCTTTTTTTGTGGTCCTCGGTTAGGATTTGAGTGATTCCAGCATACGGTTTGGTAATGCATTCAGCCGGACGTATTCAGACCGCGGTGGAAAAGCCTTTACATCCTTGCAGCATAGAGGCCATCTATCATTGGCGAGATTCTGGCAGCGCGGCGGCGGCCCTCCAGACTCCATAACTGCTCCATTCGCGTAGAAGACTACCTGTAAAATATCCGTCGGATATAAAGCGGCCGCGGCAGTTGAGGTTAACTTATGTCATAAATCCAGAAGACAAAGTATTATAATTTGCCCGGCGTGTGATTGACTATACTCTTATTTCCATGCAGTGAAAACTGTAAATGGCAAACGTGGCGGGAGAAAAGAGGGAAACAAGATATTGTTTTATTTTTTCACAGGCCGTTAATGCAAACGCATGCCTGTTGAAAGCCCCGGAGAGAGAGAGCGTGGCATGATGGATGGAGGCTAATGTGAGACAGAAAGGGAGAGAGAGAAAGAAATAGCCTTGGATGTCGGCCGCTTTGAAAAGGCAGCATATTGAACTGTGTGTCTATCTCTGATATACAATATAATAATCTAGCACCTAAACACTAAAATGTCATTGCGACAATACATTTGTCCGAGTCATCGCTGTTATTCTTTCTTTTCTTTTTTTATCGCTTCAGCTGTAATTTTAATGCAGTTGCAAAGATTTAGTTTGTTTATTACATATAGATTTTTTTTCTGTTGAGGCCGATTTAAAACACGGAGAGGACCCGACTAGGTTGGCCGTGCTGTTGGAACCGCGAGGCTGAACTGAGGTGTTTTGAGCTAAATGCTAACATCAGCAGTTTTTTCTAGTACGCGACCCAATTTAAAGAGCTAGACGTCATTCACACTCATCCACACACTCATGGAAGGGGCATGCGAGGACTGCGCACCAGGAACCATGTAATCCTTCACACCCATCCATACAGGCGGGCGCAGGCTACGGGGTGAGTGAAGTGTCTCGCCCAAGGACAAGGACGGGATCAAACCGCCGATCCTCTGATTGAAGAATGACCCACTGACCCACAGTCTCACAATGACAATTCTGACGTGCGGATGTTTGGCAGGTATAACGTTTCCCGCGTTCACCCCGTTAGCGTAGCGGGCTAACATGCTAACATTTGCGCATTAGCACTAAACACAAAGTGCAATTTCAGGCTGACGGAAATGTCGTCGTCGCTGCGAGGGGGGGGGGCAATCCAATACTTTTATTCTGGTGGAGTGACCAACAGAATGACCTCGCCTTTCCTAGAGCCCCAAGACAAATGTATGAAGTAATCCACACAGGGGGAGGAACTCTTAGCTCCCCCCACCTGGCGTGGTAGCGGATCGGTCCATCCGCTCCCTCACCACTTGGTCATTCATCGACAGACCCCCCCCCCTCCCCCTGGCTGTCCACCACAGTTCCTAATGAGGTCAGACTCCAGCCTGCTCGGCTGCCCCTGATCAGCAATATGTGTGTCATTAAGTGTGTGTGTCAGTGTGTGTGTATGTATGTGTGTGTGTGTGTGTAGCAAGCACGACAAAGAGAGACTCACAGAAAGATAGAGTGAGTGTGGGAGAGAAAGAAGGGATAAAGAAAGTGTGTAAGAGAGTATGTGTTCTCTCTCTGTGCCATAGGTATTGACCTGGAATAGGGTTGGTGCTAATGAGGACGGGGAGGGAGGGTGACATGTGTGAGGGGATGCGCAGGGTTGCCAGGTCAGGCCTAATTCACATTTAGGGAAGGCCTGATTTGGAAAAGTCATGCACTGGTTGTGCTGAATAGGGTTTTTTTTGTGGCACACACAAAAGCTCGGCCGGTGATTTGAATGTTGTGGTAAGCGAATTGTCTGCAGCAAGAATAGCCACTCCGGCCAGCAGCCATCACTTACACTGTAGCAACTATGTGGCAACTTGGAGTTAAGTAACGCACAATGTCTAGGAGACGAATACAACCATGCAAACAAAGCTGTAATGTACACAGCAGAAATAAATATAATAATAAAAACAAACAATTTGCTCAAACTTGTAATGCTAAGATTGGTGTTTAGCAGGTTTACTGTTTAGCATGGTCACCGTCTCCATTGGGGGCAGCTGAGGCGTATTACTCACGGATTAGTACTAAACTGCACGGCAATCGCTGGAGGCAGCATGAAATCAGGGTCAGGATTCCTAATATGTCACATGCATCCTTTTTCTTTTGGTCTCAGCGCTCGTCAGGCACCGAATGCTCAACCGGCTAGTTGCACGATGTGGCCGCCTTATAGTCCGGGGGGGGGGGGGTATCGGAGCTTGTTTGGTGGAGAAAAAATGGGTCGTTTCTTGGCGCCATAAAATACACAATGAGTTAAAAAGACACCAACATGAACTGCAGAGTCTACTATGATGGCCCTCGTGCACGCTAGTTACTTGTTTCACACACACGCACACACACACACCACTCTCCTAGTATATAGTATACCAACAATGTGTTGGATTTTTACAGTTGAATGAGCTACTTAGGCAATTGCATTGAGAATACCTCCTTCTATGGGCCCCCTCACGGGCCCCAGTGACACGGCACCGCCTGCACTGTCCCTGCTTACGCCCCCGGAGCAAATCCATTCATGTTCCTCAAAGGCATTCAATGGTAAAGATATCGATAGCAGCTTTAATATTCTAATGTTTAAATGTGAGCAGTTCACACCTTAACATGCCAACATTTAGTATGTTACATTTAGCACCTGGAGATTTTGACCTGTTGGTGTCAGAGTCAGAGACAATCAGAGTCACTAAGAACCCCTCTGGGTATCATAATATGTGTGCCATATTTAATCTCCATGTGTTCAATATCAGTTGAGCTATTTCACACTACAAGTGTTGGAAAGATGACGGGCTGCATTGCCATAGTTACCGTCCCCAGCAAAAGAAAAAATGTGCTAGCGTGGCTAATCCGGCCGGTTAACGACAACGGTCGTTCTCCCGTCGCGGGCGCGGCTTCCTTTTGTCCCGTGTGTGTCGCTGCAAGCGCGAGACGGACGGAGCGTGTTTGTTGTTGCGCTGCCACCGCCAATCCAATGCCGCATACGTCCCACGACTCTCTGGCGCTCTATTGTGACGGATGAAATCTGCGAGGCACTTGAGACTTCTGATTAACATCTGCTGCAAGAGTCAAATCAGATCAAATCCGCTAAGCACTCTTGACGAACACAACATTTAGATTCTGGCAGGCGAAAAAGAGATTTTTTTTTTTTTGCAAAACTGCGGCCAGAGAGGGCGGAGTCTGGAGCCATTTCCTTTTGATGCACATGTGCAAAACACTGTTGAACGGCATCCATCTGTGATATCACGTAAGCATCCGAGTCCTCATCGTTTAAATATCCCCCCCCCCCCCCCCCCCCCACTGCTCTGTGCGACAGTGAAACTCTGACAACGTCTTCTCACGGTTCTCCATCTGCCCCCGGGCCCCGTTACACCCAAGACTCTGATTTGGACGACAAGCGGTGTGTGTGTGTGTGTGTGTGTGTGTGTGTGTGTGTGTGTGTGTGTGTGTGCAGCGTTTTGTCCTGAGATGAACTCTGCAGCAGCCGGCTGAGGGCTGCTGGCTGCTGACGGAGGGAGGAAACAGAAGGAGAGAGAGAGAGCCAAAGGGAGGGGAGGACGAAGAGCAGACAGCGAGAGAAAAGAGCAACAGAGAAGGCGGACATTATAAATAAGAGTAAACAGAGAAGTCTGAAAGGAGAGAGACAGAGAGAGACAGAGAGAGAGGTGGAAAGACGAAGATGAAAAAGCCAGTGTAACATAACATAAAAGCGAGTGGCATGAAAAGAGAGAGAAGGAGCCACGGAGAAGCTGAGCAGGAGGAAAGCGAGCGAAGAGAAAGACAGGAGGATGAATAAAATATGGAAAAGGGGGGTCAAAGGGAGGATGACGAAGCCAAGAAGAAAGGGACAGGCGAGAGAGGGGAAAAGGCAAAGAATCAGAGTGGGAGAGGTAAAGGAAACCAGGAAAGAGAGATGAATACAGAGAGAGAGGCTGAGAAGGGAACAACAAAGACTGTCAACAGGAGAGAGAGAGAGAGAGAGAGAGAGAGAGTGAGAGAGAGTGACGGGAAGAAACCCAAATAGACTGGAAGCAAGTGAAGAGGACGTGACAGAAGAAACATGAAGGAAACGGAGCCAAAAAGAGAGACGGGAGGGAGCGAGAGAGTGAGAGAGAGAGACAAGAGTGTGAGAGGGGGAGTGAGAGAGGGAGTGAGAGAGTGAGAGAGACAAGAGTGTGAGAGGGGGAGTGAGAGAGGGAGTGAGAGAGACAAGAGTGTGAGAGGGGGAGTGAGAGTAAGAGACAAGAGTGTGAGAGAGGGAGTGAGAGTAAGAGACGAGAGTGAGAGAGGGAGGGAGAGACAAGAGTGTGAGGGAGTGAGAGAGGGAGTGAGAGTGAGTGACGAGAGTGTGAGAGAGGGTGAGGGAAGGGAGCGAGAGGAAGCAAGAGAGCGAGAGGGAGCAACAGGTAGTGAGAGGGAGTGAGAGGAGCAAGGGGAGAGCGAGAGGAAGCAACAGGGAGCAAGAGAGTGACAGCGAGGGAGTGGAGCAAGGGGAGCGAGAGAGAACAAGAGGGAGCGAGAGAGAGTGAGAGGGAGCAAAAGGGAGCGAGAGAGCAAGAGGGAGGGAACAAGAGGGAGGGAGCGAGAGGGAGCGAGATAGAGAGGGAATGAGAGGGAGCAAGAGGGAGCGAGAGAGCGAGAGGGAGGGAACAAGAGGGAGCAAGCAAGAGGGAGTGAGAGAGCAAGAGGGAGCCAGGGAGTGAGAGGGAGCGAGAGAGAGGGAACAAGAGGGAGAGAGTGAGAGGGAGTGAGAGAGCAAGAGGGAGCGAGCGAGAGAGAGCACTACCTACTACCTGTAGAACAGATGTGTGGAGGCTTCCGAGCCCTCAATACGAGGTCCTTTGTAGAATCTACAATACTAATCGTGACCAAATGTTCATCATTGTGGACTCAAGTTCTTTGCAGATGACAAGATATTTTATACACCAATGCAAACATGACTAGAAACCGGGTTTTGAATGCGCCCAAAGATCAATCTACTCCACATGACTTTTCAGGTATGCTTTGAATGCTTTTAAATTGTTAAATGTTCTGCCTAAATATCTTGCTTTTTTTTTTAAGTGTCAGATTAATGACATTTTTAGTGACGGTGTTCACTCCGATCCAGCAGCCGTAGCTATACCTACAAAAAATGATTCCATTATTCATAGCTATCTCACAAAAGTATTTGTTAGAAATGTTATCCACGTACTAAATGAATAAGGAAGTGTAAATAAAGCAACGGGAGGTTGTTGGGTCCAACAAACAGCGATCTTTCAGCTAGGAGACGTCATTTTATTCGTCACGGAAATTAGGATTGACACATGTCTTTTGTAGGAAAACGGCCAAATAATTGGAGTAAAAGTTGCTCCAATTAATAGCTCTCTCAATTCTTGATCACGATATTGCAGTTTTATGTTCACAATTAACCCTTTAATGACCCCAAATTATTATCTCTTGTCCCTACATTGATGCGTTATCGATTGGTGGGATATATAGCAAACATATTTACAAAAAGAAAGGAGCATTGATCCATTATTGAGCTTGTGGATCATATTTACTGCTGTAGATTTACAACAACAAAAGAATACTAAAAGAACGTAGTTGAGATCGAACATGTTCATTTCCCCCTCCGCACTGAGGCCAACGCTCGTCTCCACCACACATCACTCAGATATATACGTCACATGATGGAACACGTTACAGATTACCACTTTATGTCATACCTCGACAAACCTTGGAAAAGTCATAATAGAGAATAACTTGAAACACTTGGTTACTTACAATCTCCCTCCGTCATTGAAATGTTGCCACCAGCTGACTTCATCTTTCTTTCAGTGTTATATATTGTGTGGAACATTTAGTTTTCCACTGTTGGGGAGGTTTTTTTTCATTTTTATTGTCGTATCACTGCATCCGGATTATTATTTTGAAAAACCGAGTAAACAGGACCCTCTTTAATATATATGTGCACGCTCAAAGCTCGCGTCTACCGGCTGCTTCTTACAGCAAACCTCATAACTCCAATAGGGAGGAGCAGATCATTGCCCTCGGCTTGAGCCGTAATGATTAATGACGTTAGATCTCACTGTCAGGTGTTCTCCTGTTTCGTGTTTAGTGAAAGTGGAACACCTGTGTGCATGTACGCTGTTGAACTTCAAAGAAAAAAACAACCGTGTTTTTTCCGCGGCGAATCGATGAAAGCTTTTCATCCACGCTGCGTGATGAGTGACGAGGGATTATGTAAACAGGCAACAAAGAGGAATATAGTGCTTTAATATCTCGTTCTCCAGCTTTGTTGGCCACGGGTTAATCCACTGTTGTCGAGCGGAGACTGACGGTTTTCAAGCACTGGCTTTTTTTTTTAGAGAGGAGAGAGTATGAAAAAAAAAGTCTTTTAAATTTGCATTTAGAGAAGCGCATTCAGTCTTTTTTGGTGGATCCGAGAGCTGTTTATGAAAGCAGAAGAGCACAAACAAGTCCGTTACTCCCGTGATTTTAAGTGCTCGGCTCCTGAAGGGCTCGTGCTGTCCTACACTCACACAATAAAGAATAAAAGGTCCTTGTTGAACTCAAAACGCTCTGTGTTGAAACTGTTGCCATAATAGAGAATGACATTCACGCCAGCATCTGAAACCCGACTTTGTTATTGCCGCTTGTTGGCTTTGTGGGAGTCCAAAAAAGTTTTTGGGAGCTATAATGTATCTGCAGGCGGATGAAGGGGCCTTCTGATCAATACCAATGACTCAATGGCTTCAGGAGGTTGAGAGATTTCTGGCTTTTTTTTTAAAAACTCACTTTGGAGGTTGTTGGAATGAAAGCAAAGGTTATAAATGTAACCGCGGTTCCATGAATTATGGCCGATGTAGAGATCATCATCAATTGTTGAGGAAGGAAGTGTGGAAACACGCTCACTCAGACTCTCAGTGGACATGAATCAAGGCTCAAAGGTCAATAAGGTTACGAGCAACTGGACTTCTCTTAATAATGTAATATCCATTTGTCAAACATGTTCATGGCATGGTCGCTGTAATCATTTCCATGCATCTGTAATCATTTCCATGCATCTCCATTCAGCAGTTTGCGTTAGCCAAAGCAAGTTAGTGGGTATTTCCCAAAGCTTTTTTAGCAGGAACATTCCCACAGTCTAGTCCCGCACCGTGTTTGGTGGAGGGATACGAGCGGCGGCGGAGGGATATACGTCGCCACGTAGAGACACCCACTTGATTCGCCAACGCCCACCATCTTAGCATCTCTCCAGCTCTTTGCCCGTTAATTCAGAGGTCACCTACGGGTCACAGCCGGCGTGGCCAGAGAGCCGTTGGCGTCGCGATCCCTTGATCGTTAAAAGAGGTGAATGAGAAATCCCCTTGACTTGAAAAGCCTGGATGAGGAATGCCAGTATTCTCCGCTGAGGGACACGAGCCCATCCCCCCCCCCCTCCCCCCCCCTCCTGAAGTGATCTCATGGAACTTTCGCTGAACTGTGGCAACAAGTGGCAATTTGATACCCCCTCATTCTCACGCCCACCTCATCAAATACCGCCGCTTGGTCGAGTGACCCTCGACATCAAAGCACGGCACCCCCCCCCCTCATTTTCAACCAATCCCCATGTGAACCCTGCCGTGGCATTAGTGGACGGTGAGAGCGCGGTATCAGCAGTAAGTGCGTGAGAGTAGGCGGTGGGCGGGTCCATGTGGTGATGGACGCGTCGGGCAAACACACTTTATTAACGAAATGTGTCGATTGATGACGGTACTGTAAGTCATAAAGTAGTGAACTTCAACAACGGCAACATCTATATCTAAAGTTTGCAAACATCAACTACACTGATGTTTATACCAAGCAGAGGTTGTAGCACCGTGACCCCCAGAGTGTATCGAATAGAGTAAGTTCAACTTTTACATATCTGCAATTAATATGAGTTAACATGTTATATTCCTTTCTTCAAAAAGGTACATCGCTCTCACTTTAAGCTGCTCGGTCATTCTGCCTAGGATGAATTAATGTTAGATACAGGATCTCATTCAATGAAAGAAGAACCAGGACACATTTGTGATGGACCCTGATTTCTAAATGATGTGAAACAATAGAGTAAATGTAGCTATGAATGTATTTGAAGCCTCTCTCAGCATGATCCTCCATTCAAAATTCTTAAATTGCAAATGGTTCTTTGTCATAATTGTCAAGTAATTGCTGTGAGTTTGAAACAACGCTCCTTAACTGTCCACGGCACACCAATCTGATTGGAAAGCCGATATTAAGAAGGGTTCTGCATGGCTGCACTATGCATTATGAAATGGACGGACGGATTGAAATGGCCCTTTCACTGCTGGCATTGATCTGCAGGAGTTGACTATTTGTGTGTGGAGGCCACGTTTTCCCACAACAGCAAATACAATTTGGAGAATGAAGCGGTCTGAAAAGATGTACTCTTCCACAGTGTCACTCTGGCACTTTGGAGTTAAAGGAACGTATATGAATACATTATAATTCTCGTGAAATCAGATGTGTCGAAAAAACTGCAGGGTTTGTTCTTTTTAAGTCAATTTGGGGAGCCAGAATATGATTAAGGGACACAAAAAACCAAAATGTATCTTCCACCTCCGCATTATAGTTGCCGAGGTTGTCAATCAAAATAACTTACTCTAAAGTAGCTAACTTCATGTTACAGCATGAGCATTGAGGACAGGACGATATTCTGGCAACATTAGCCAGTTCGCACAAGTTGCCATGCAGACAGTAAGTGTTGTGTTATCAAGACAACTGTAATAAAGACAACTGGACGTGTAATAAAGACAACTGAACGTGTAATAAAGATGACTGAACGTGTAATAAAGACTACTGAAAGTGTAATAAAGACTACTGAAAGTGTAATTAAGACAAACTGAAAGTGTAATTAAGACCACTGCAAGTGTAATTAAGGCGACTGAAAGTGTAATAAAGACAATTGAAAGTGTAATAAAGACGACTGAACGTGTAATAAAGACTACTGAAAGTGTAATAAAGACTACTGAAAGTGTAATTAAGGCGACTGAAAGTGTAATAAAGACGACTGAAACGTGTAATAAAGGACTATACTGAAAGTGTAATAAAGACTACTGAAAGTGTAATTAAGACAAACTGAAAGTGAAATAAAGACTACTGAAAGTGTAATAAAGACTACTGAAAGTGTAATAAAAGACGATTGCAAGTGTAATTAAGCGACTGACTGAAAGTGTAATAAAGACTATTGAAAGTGTAATAAAGATGACTGAACGTGTAATTAAGATGCCTGAACGTGTAATAAAGACTACTGAACGTGTAATAAAGACTACTGAAAGTGTAATACAGACAACTGAAAGTGAAATAAAGACAACTGAAAGTGTAATTAAGACAACTGAAAGTGTAATAAAGACAACTGAAAGTGAAAATAAAGACAACTGAAAGTGAAATAAAGACTACTGAAAGTGAAAGTAAAGACAACTGAAAGTGTAATTAAGACAACTGAAAGTGTATAAAGACAACTGAAAGTGAAATAAAGACTACTGAAAGTGTAATAAAGACTACTGAAAGTGTAATAAAGACAACTGAAAGTGTAATAAAGACAACTGAAAGTGGAAAGCATTGAAATGGACCACAGCTGTTCCTGAGGCAACTTTGAGAAACTATATACTATGACTGAGCACGATGACTTTGTTTTTTTAATGGCTAGATATTATGACATTTTTATTTATTTCTATGCCATACTTGGTGTGGATTTTTAATGTTTTTGTTGATGATATACCATTTGTTTTTATAATTTTTTTAATATTATGACATTTTTATGATTCAGTATGTTTGGAGTATCATGACATTATTTTTTTATGACAAACACTGACTGAAATACTAAACTATGAATTTTTCATAACTTTTCAAGACATAATATACAAATACATTTAATGACATTGGCGCTGACATACTGGTACTTTTATACTATATGTTTTATGGTATACTATCTTGTGAAATTGCTCTTAACATTTTTCATAACATACAATACATGACACTTTTTATACACATTTTTATGACTTACTAAACGATAACATGATTGTTTTTTATGGCACAACTATGAATTGCATGTCATTTTTTTTAGGCTCATTTTAAGCTAAGTGGTCACATCATGACATCGAGTGTTTTTTCCTTGTACAGTCAGAGATGTGATCGAAAGAGAAATATGCACATGAAAACTGTAACGTCTCCATAAAAACAAGATGTTTCTAGCACCTTTTCAACAATGCTGTCCTCTGTAGTCTTTCATACTCTTATGACTGAAAATGTCCCTCCTTCGTCAGATTTGGCCCGACTAAACAAGGAATTTCTAGAGAAAGTCACATAAATCTCGTCAACAGCGCTCCATCACTTCCCGCGACAACATCTGTGTTATTGTTATGATCTTTTTTCCCGAAATCCCAATGGAGTTAGTTGGAAGCAGCCGAACGGCAAAGACATCTTTTTTTGATGTTTTCTTGGAAACATCTTTCTTCCAAGGGTAGCTGCTAAAAAAAAACAGAATACAAAAAAAGTTCCACACAAGGACACAGCAATCAACAGCAATGTGTTTAAGTGCAACCAAACAAGCAGCTGGTTTCACTCAATAAGCGCCTGCTAGCTAGGCATAAAGAAGTGGCAATCAGAACAAAATATTGAGCTAAAGTGTTTTTCTGGAAGGAAAAACCTGCACGCAACATGGCTCCCGGTGGCACATCCCGTAGAGATAAGGCCATCGGGTTTAAAGTCGTCGCGGAGGAGTCGCCGTGTTGTGTGTGTGTGTGTGTGTGTTGCGTGGGAGCCTGTTAGCGCTGTATCCAAAACAAGGGCATGGGGTGGAGAAGAACCAGATGTGGCCATCGGCAGATGGCTCACAAGGACACCCTCCGAGCTTGGACCGTAACATACTACATGACATCAGCCCCAGATGGTTTAGTTATTTGACACCCGCCCTCTCAAACCACCACGCAGCCAAGTAGAAAGGAGAACAATCGAAATCTTAACACTTTAGCAGATTTTCAAAAAAAATTTACGAGATGTTTAAAAGGCAATCGAGCCGAATTTGTCAGTCGAGCGGCTTCGTCCGATCCGACGCTCTTCGGGCCAAAAGAGGCTAAAACGATCTCTCGTTCGGGCCAAAAACGCATTTGAATTACAGCCGAGGTTCTTTTTCTGAAGTTCTGTGCATTCGTTGTGAAAGCCAAAAGGAGTTACAGCAAGCAATATAAATCACTTGTCACGCGTCATGTGGTCCACTACATCCGTGTGCCGCAGTGTACATTGTGAGTGAGGTATTAACAGCGTGTGGTTTTGCAGCCCAAAACTAACGAGCAGTTAAAAATAAAATAAAAGGGCCCTTGGATCCATAGAAAACAAGATGTATCCGAGATAGGAATGGATGAGGAACTAATTAAGTCTTGACCAGGTATTTCTGCTCTCATTAACACATTTTTGCGGTCTATTTTTTTTACCCAGACCTCTTTAAAAGTACAACGGTGTATCTGTGCTCGCTCACGCTTTCCTGTTGCAGACATATCAATAAGTCAGCCTTGAATTTAATCATATTTGGCACTTGGACGAGGAAGGACGAAGCGGAAAAAAATATTTTCAGATACCAGACATATTCCTCTAGACGTCCTCGTGCTCCGAGACTCATTCCGAGTGCCGTAACATCAACGTATTGCATTCCTCGTTGAATAAATTAGCACAAAAATAAATATTTTTCAGCAGTAAAGCAAATATGTTTATTAAGCACTTTAATATACATCAGAAAATTCCACTTCATATAATACAGGAATTTTTTTTTTTTTTTTTTTTTTTAAATGAGAGTTGAATGTACATGTTAAGCTATTTACAATCCACTCACTGACAGTCGAAAACCAAAAGATGACGGACGAGACACAGACAAACAAGAGAACAGCTGAATAAGACTTTACAGTTTGTTTTTACCAACACTGATTCGAGACCAGAGCCCGCCTCCGATCCTTCCATTGACCCTTCATGGCGTACGTTTGAGCTACTGTTGCACCGAAAGAGCCGAGCGCTTAGAAGTGTTTGTGCATACGATAGGTTTACACTGCCCCCCCCCCCCCATCCCCGATCCCAGTCCTCGGCAAAAAATAACTCACTGTTGACAGTATGAAAAGCCTGCAATTTTTTTTTTTTTTAAATGACACGGCCTGTAAACGCTAACACAGCTCCACACAGTTCACGGGAAACAGATGTTTCGGTTCCCTCGGAGTCACAGTGGAGCACCTCCTCCCCTCCATCACGTCCTATGGGAGGGGAGGTGAGGCGGGGGGGGTTAAGTCCTGCTGAACTGATAGTCGGCTTCTCGTGGGGAGGAGAGCGATGCTCTATTTCAACTTTGGCTTTACAACTCTGCATTTCAAAAACTATCATTCACAGCTACGAGTCGTCTTATTGGCCGAAACCCTTTTTTTCCGAGCCGCGTTGTGCCACATGCCCCTGAAAGATCCAGCAGGAAGTACTGGAACTTAACCACATGACGGAGAAGAAAACAAGGCGTGGGTTTTGTTTTCTCGCATTGCAGTAGGTTATTACGTGTAACTCAGATGCTTTTTAAAAAAAAAATGTTATACTGCTTGCACTTGAAATCGCTGCATTTAGCATCAAACTTTTGCCGACGTTACACAATGTGTTATTTAAATAGTTTCTTTTTTTTATGAACAGAAAAAAATAATAAACACAAGCAACTGAGAAATCCCATAGGGACAAAATTAACTTTTTTTCTCCTTTTTTTTTTCTTGTTGACATTTTTTTAAATGAACCTCCCTCTTTCTTGGATATTCATAATAATAATAATAATAATAATACACAAACCAACACAATTGTGAGTCCAAAATAACTGCAGGCAACTTCTGAACACAGCACCATGGTAGAGCGTAATGCAACACAAAATGCAGCAAAAGTGGCTTTTTCCAAAAAATATGCTTGTATATACTTGTGAAGTAAATTGCCAGAGCTATTAACATATCACACACACAGACACACACACACACACACACACACACACACACACACACACACACACACACACACACACACACACACCACACACACACACACACACACACACACACACACACACACACACACACACACACACACACACACACACACACACACACACACACACACACACACACACACACACACACACACACACACACACACACACACACACACACAACATAGGCGTAGCACACCGATCCAAGGTTAACACAGATTATTTGGGGTCTCTAGAAAGGCAGACTATCAATGCGGCGTCAGTTACTGCCCTCTGGTCTTGTGACGATGTACTCGTGTGGCACATTGCTGTCAGTGTGAAAAAGTAGACGGAACAAACACAATATAAAATAATAAAAAAAGGCATTGGTATGTTTTTCTCTAAAAACAATTACTTTGATAAAACATGGATGGGATACAAAGTGAATAGAACAAATGCATGTCTGTCATTTTACTCTTTTTAAAAGTGCATACACCGTTTATTAAATAGCAATAACATTAAATTAAAATGATAGTTTGCATGAATACATGGCTGTAACAGATGTAGGCACATCGATGTATCGGTTCACGTAAGCCTTCAGGCAGCAATCAACAATCGTCCCTAGGTATTATTGTTGAGGTCTCCCACTGATGAACAAAACTCTAGTTGATTTTTTTGTTTGTTTTTACGCAGATGATACGGTCGCTTTGGCACATTCCCTCCACTGTCTGCATGACGGAAAGCATTCAAGACATCTGAAACGGTACAGGAATGATTTAGGTTAATGTCATGTTTTGGGAGGAGAAAAAGGTCTACGGATCCCGATTGAGGCATTCTTCATGCAAGTCTGACTAAATCCAAACTAATGACGGTAAAAAGTCAGCCGCTGTAAAATGAAGAGGCGGGCCAAAGTCTTGCGTATGAGCCGTCCCACCCTGACCTTAATTTAAACTCAGACGAATGCACGTCAACATAGAGCACACACACTGTCACCAGCTATAACGGAGTCTCCTTTTTGTAGTTAAACCCGGGGTCTGATCCTTCAATCTGCAGTTTCAGGGCTTGTTTAAGGCTTAGCTCGGTTTCCCCTATGGGATAGTTCTCTAGTACATCCTGGTGGCCCCTGTTATGTACAGTCCGAGGAACCGATACCCTACTCAGGAAAACCTGATTACCCTGTAGATGATAGTTGGGGTTGGTCATGATGCCATTCCTCTTCTTCTCAGCACAGATCTGCTGCTGGATAAATAACTGCTCTTGGCTTTGCCCCCTTTCCTGCCGAATCGAACCGCCAATCACAATCTTGCAATGGGGGTCCTTCACGGAAATGTTCGCTACCGATTTGTTGAGAGCAATCCTCTGGTCGAACTGCGTCATCTCGTACTCCAGCACTTGACCTTGGGTGGACCCGCTGTTCTTAACTTTCTTCTTGTCTCCCGGCGCTCCTTTGCCGTTCGACGTCCCGTTTCCGGTCTTACTTCCCTTTGATGACTTGAGGCCAGATTTTATCTGAGACCAGTCAAAGTCGTTGGATGGAGACGACGGCTGCTGACCGATAGACTTGGTCGTGGAGGAGGGGGACACGATAGACTGTCTACTCCGGCTGCGCGGCAACGAGTGCTGTTGGATTTGTTCCGTGAATGTCAGTCCGTGGAAACTGTCTATGGGCACGGTCTGGGCCGTGGCGGTGGATGACGTGGTTCTCAAGGAGGAGTTCTTTGAACTCTTGAGGGAATTGTTTGAAAGGGAGGATTTCTGTCTATCGACTGTCGAATCAGGAGACTCTGATGGGGAACTGAAAGCGTGGACAGGTCTGTTGGGTAGACCACGTCCAGACGACTGCATATCTCCTGCACCGGTGCTGCTGGAGCTACTAGATTTAATGGTGAGGGACTGCATTTTACCAGTCACTGTCAACAGCATTTTTTCTTCCATGGTGTGTACCGGGGAGGGATTGCTGCCATTTAGAGTCGTACCACCATACTTTTCCAGGAGTTTAATGATCATTGAATGGCCACCTTTCGCGGCCACTCGCATTGCCGTGCGGCCAAACTGATCGGCGTGGTTGGGGTCGGCACCATTTTCGAGAAGTATCTGCACGACATCAATGTGACCCTCCTGTGCAGCGATGCCCAGTGCCGTTGCTCCCTGGTTACACGTGTGATCCACATGTGTGCCGTTCTCGATCAAAAACTGCACCACTTTTGTGTGTCCTTGCCACGCGGCCGACTGGAGGGCAGATCTCTTCTCGTTGTCACAGGCGTTCACATCAGCATGGTAGTTAATCAGCAGCCGCACCATTTCAACGTGCCCCTGCCAGCAGGACACGTGGAGGGCAGTCCTGCCCTCGGTGTCGCAGGCCTCCACGTTCGCTCCGTTTTCAAGAAAATACTCCGCCATGGCCAGCTGATTTTCAAGTGCCAGTATGTAGAGCGTCGGGCGTCCGTCCGCGTCTTTGTGATCTATATCGCCACCGTGGCTCAGCAGCAGTTCGACAATGTCCCTGTGGCCTTCCAGCGCCGCCACCCTGAGAGAATTCCTCCCATCGTACCCCCTCTCGTCGATGCACGACTTGTTTTCCAGAAGAATTTGCACACAGTCGTAATGTCCCTCTTGTGCAGATAATATCAGCGGTATTCTACCGTCATTGTCGACCTCCGTACAGCGAGCGCCTTGCTCAATGAGGGCGTCGCACACTTGCCGGTGGCCCTCAAAAGAAGCCATGTGCAGCGGGGTCCAGCCTGCATCGTCCCTGTGATTCTCGTCCAGACCTCTGTCCAGCAGAGTTCGGACCACCTCTACGTTACCCTGAGCGGATGCGATGCTCAGCACGGTCCTTCCCTCGCTGTCGATGCTGTCGACAGCAGCCCCCCAGAAAAGTAGCGTGTTGACGACGGAGGCGTGGCCCATCGATGCGGCGGCGAGAAGAGGAGTGCGGCCATTGTTGTCCGTGTGATCCACATCGGCCCCGCCTTCCAACAGCAGATCCACTACGTCGACGTGTCCTTCATAGCCAGCCACGAGGAGAGGAGTCATGCAGTCTTTATCACAGTGGTCAACCTCCGCTCCCCTTTCGATCAAAAGGCTGACAACCGAAGCGTGGCCTTTACTTGCGGGGACACATAGCGCCGCGACCGAGAGGGCGGTCCTTCCGTCCACATCTTCATGATTGACTTCGGCCCCGTGGTCCAGGAGGTGCTCCACGATCTCTCTGTGGCCCATGTACGCCGCGGCGATGAGAGCGGTTCTTCCTTCATTGTCTGCCTTGTTGACCTCGGCCCCGTGCTGAAGGAGGTTCAACACGATGTCCTCGTGACCTCCCCAAGCGGCAGCTCTCAGAGCGGTTCTACCGTCGGCGTCGGCACAGTCCACCTTCGCACCGGCGTAGAGCAGAGCGGATACGACCTCCGAGTGTCCGCCCCAAGCTGCGGAGCGCAAGGCCGTCCATCCATCGTGATCCGTGTGGTTGATGTTGGCCTCGCAGCCAATTAAGCAGTTGACCACTTTGGTGTGGCCCTGCCTGGCGGCTAGAGTAAGTGCCGTCTGTCCGTGGTTGTCTTCCAGCTCCATGTTTGCCCCTCGAGATATGAGCAAGTTGACCACGTCGAGGTTTCCACTGTACGCAGCGTTCGCCAGCAGAGTTCTCCCACTGGAGTCACACTGGTTCACAGATGCCCCATTGTCAAGCAATGTCCTTATCGAGTCCTCTCTTTCCAGGGCCTGTTGTACGACGCACGACGCATGGTCGTCCTCATTGTTCACATGAGCGCCGGCTTTGACCAGAAGTTGCAGGACCTCCTGCTCTCTTGGTATGGAGGTGGTCAGAGAGTCTTTAGCAGGAGTTCCATTCCAAACCATCCAAAGAGCCAGATTAAAAGGCTCGATCTGCAGGTTGGAGCTGACGAGGTGCAGTGCAAATTCCTGCACTTCGAGTGGTTTGAGCTGCTTTGCCCGGCAGGTATAACTCATTGCCAACATCCGATGTCCCTCCGCTGCGTTGCACAAGTACTTCTGGGTGCAATGTTTCACATCTAGTAGCCACTCTGCAAAGCTGTAGTGAAATAGGATTCTGGTACTTCCCAGGCCGTCGACCAACAACTTGGAGAGAATGTCCATCTTTTTCTGAAACTCCTCCATAGTCAGCGTCATGTTTTTGGTCCAGACCGCGTGGTACAGTTCCTTGACCGTAAGCGGCCGGCACGTCGCCAGGATGACGTTAAGGATGGGTTGGACTTTGGCAAACTGTTTTCTGACAAATAGTCTCTGGCAGAGCCACAGGTAGAGGCCGTTGAGGGTGCCGGGGATGTCACGGATCTCGCGAAGCATGATGAAGTTCTCCACCACGCCGTCCAGCACGCGCTCCAGGTAGAGGAAGCAGCCACTGCTTTTGATGTGGAGTTGGTTGAGCATCTCGGCCGTCTCCTTGGTCAGGTGCTGCCTCAGGGCCTCCTCCTGGTCCAGCCTGTGGAGGATGTACTGTTGCACATCCTTGACGATGTAGGCCTTGCGCAGGTCATCGAGGCTGATTTTGCGGAATCCTGCAAGAGAAGAAAATGGACATTAGCCGAGTCTGATGACGGATAGATAACACGTAGAGGTGATCGAGAGGACACATAACTTGGCCAGTGGAGAATATGAAAAGATTAAGTGGAAGCGATAGAAATCATATTTGACGAGTAGTGTTACTTTCCCCACAGTGCCCCTTGAGTCATTATATCATTTCCGACCTTGAGATCATACCCAGTATTTATCCACTGGTCTTCCACCTTTGGATAATTAGGTTAAGTCTACCTTTTAATTTCCTACGGCACAGGATTATTATTAACAGTAAAGCCATGTTGTTGATGAAAATCCTTTCGGAGGAATTGAGTGCATAACCCCTCTGGCTGCTGGGGGAGCTGTAATTATTATATCTGGATGAGAATGAAAACAGAAATAATTTCAGTAAAAACATGACCGAAATAATGACTACATACAGCAATACTACAATATACCAGTTCTGTTGCTTATTCATGTATTTTTCCTGATCAAAAGAACCCGTCTTCGCAGAGAAGACTGATGCATGAAATGTTAACTGACTAAAAAGATAAAACCTGACACCATGAGAAAAAATTTATAAATACAAGTCCTTTCAACACTTATATTGGGGGGTGATTGATGATCTAACTCGTCCATCGACTTTTGAAGTTATTAGCACTTAATCAGCGGGAGCAGATCTGCGGTAGGGGCTGAAGATGTACAAGAATCATAATGACGGAGAGCAACGGAGACATCATTTCTATGCCTGCTAGCACATCAGCGGTCTGTAAAACATCTCTCCAGTGCCTCACTTATTATCATTCTACATGCTCCCAGCACAGACCTTTAGAAATTATCACAGTGGGTGTTAATGAGTGATCTTTAATGGAAATTTTCTCTCCGAGACGGCGGAGAAAAAACGCCCCCCCCCACAACTCCTTAATGGCCTTGGCTAATGTGCATAAAGTGAACTTTCCTCCATGTTAAAACAATCTGTTCATGGTCTGTGCAGCCCCCCCCCAAAGCCAGAGGGGCAGGAAGAGCATTTTTTGCATACTTATATTTACAGTTCTCATGGTTACTGGGACAGAAAAAAAAGTCCCCAGAGGCTCCGCCAGTGTTATTGACATACTGTATTGCGCAATGACCATCGGGCCTCCGACTGTGGGAAAAGCATTTTTAAAAAAATGCAGAACATGGGCGTTATTAACATTAACCTTTTCAAAGCAAGTACATCTCCTCATTGATTGGATATTTCATGTACTGACACAAGAGATTTTGTGGAGAAGGATCCATCACCGGGTACTTTTATCTTCAACGGCTCACCGCGTGGATTATATAACGCAACGCTTTTCCCTCGACCCAAAGTATGAATCAGACTCCAGTCACCGAGCCCGAGGCGGCGCTCGGTTAACCCGACTGCAAAAAAGAGCCGATGCAAACCAAGAACCCGGGAGCCAGATAACAGACCTCGATGAGTTTTAACGAGCGCTCCCAAGCCGGAGCCCCGACAGTTTGGACAACGGACCCAGGTAAACAGAAGGAGCCGATAGGGCTTCTTTATCCTCCGCCTCGGAGTTTGTTTAAGATAAGCACGCCTCCGCGAGCCGGGCCTCGCAACAAAAATATATATTTTATTGTGTCGTTGAGGCCTTCGTCACACACACACGCACACGCACACGCACACGCACACACACACACACACACACACACACACACACACACACACACACACACACACACACACACACACACACACACACCACACACACACACACACACACACACACACACACACACAAGCTGTGAAGAATCATTCTCCAGCATTATACCATATAATTGCTCGATCATTACCAAAAAACTCAATAACCCTAACCCACTTTCGGCCTGCCTTTGTTTTCAATGACTGTGCGGATTTTTTGTCGTCCCCCCCTGTTTTCTCTGGCTCCATGACCCCCCCCCCCCCCCCGAACCAGCTCCCACTCCGGTCCTGGAGAAGTCAAGAGACAGATACACTGCAAGCATGCAGAGGTGCTACAGGTGAGTAAAAACAGTCGCGCACTTCTACCTTCGAGTACGAAAAACCATTAGCATTAGTTTTCTTTTTTGTATATTCAAAGTCTTTGCTCGGAGAAGCGGACAGATTCCTCATGCTGACAGCTGTAATGGGCCATCATGAGCCCGCCAATGGATTATTTCAGGTTTCTATCAAAAGATACAGAAGCACTTGAAGGTACCATTTCTATTTCTCCCTCCGCCGAATGTGCATTCCTGTCCTCAGAGCATTCACTACTCCTCTGGCTTCAAGCATTACAGATCACTTTTCAGAGGGATTTCTCACTCTCACTCTCTCCTCCCCCCCCCCACGTCTTGTGTTTTTTTTCTTCTTCCCAGCCTTTTGTTTCATGCGAGAGCTTTTAATGCTCCTTTGTTTAGTTTAGTTTTTTTAAAGGCCAAAACTAGCTGGTGCACGCGCCTCCTTCCTCTTCTGTTTGAGCCTAATGCACAAACACAAGTCGCCGCGGTCGACGAGAGACTCGCAGTATCAGATTTGCATTTATAACATAAATGTTCAAAGGGCGACGTGTGATGCCCAGTGCGATCCCCTCCCCCCCCCCACATGCCTTAAGAGTGTGAATCTATGACTGGTCCTCCTACTCCCTCTGGACCCAATCCTTCTTTGGGCTTTCTGGGTTTGCTCCAGTTAGGACAGGAAACCAAGAGAGAGGCCAGTAATGGGGGAAATCAACGATTTCTCACCCAGCTTCGAGACTCCAGCAAGGTAGTGAGGGGAGGGTGGAGGGGGGGGGGGGCTATGTGTGTGCATTTCAGTCCAATCCTGGAGATATTACACTACCATGAATATTTTATCTGGGGAACGACAGAAAAAAATGCTTCCATGCTGTAGTTCACGATCAAAAAGGTCGCCGACGCACCGATTATGAGGACGCAGTGACGAGAAACGCTAAAGGAGGGAGGAGGAGACGGTTGACTGCAGCCAGCATGTTAAAAAAATAAATAATTGTCTGTATAATTTCTGTAAAAGGCAAGAAGTAATATAATGGAACGAGCGAGCGCCTCGAGTCAGAGCACGTAAACAGAAGACTTCCTTCAGCCGCTGCATCTGGAAGAGATGACCTACAAATTCCACTTAAGACGTCAACAGGCATCACTTCACGCGGCCTGGACGTCAACGGTGGAAGTCAACGGCATTATTACCGGCCCCGCTCCTGCAGCGAAAGCACTAAAACGGCCGCAGGCGGGGGAGAAAAGGACCGGCTATCAAGTACCACACAAGAACTTCCATTGGCTAAAAGAAAGGTCCAAATGCCTTCCAAGAACCACTTTCTATATAAAAACAACAACAACAACAGTTATGATGGTCTAGGGTTTCTGCACGCATATAAAAGCAGGCTATACAAACTGTAGCTGAGCATTGTGTGTGTGTTCAGGCTATAAATATGTGTGTGTGTGTGTGTGTGTGAATGGACGGTTCAGGGCCCGAACAAAAGCGAGTGCTAAACAAGCAACAAATGACACATTCATCGGGGTGAGGGATGCCCGAGTACAGGCCTCCGAGCCAGCTGCTGCTCGTTACAGAGCTGGATACCAGTCACGAGAGAGAGAGAGAGAGAGACGCACCCCCACCGTGTACAAAAGGGCGACTGTTTGCCTCCCGACATCCATTTTTTTTCTTTTTCTTCAGATGACAAAAAAAAAAAAAAAAACGAGGCGGCGCGCGTGCAAAAAATAAATAGGGGGGAAAGCTCATCGCGATTGGCAGCATCTCAGATTCGAAGACACCATCTTAGGTCATCTGAAACTCAGCAAAGAAAACAGAAACCCAAGACCTCGCAGGCTCTCCAGTAAAAAAAAAAAAAAAAGCCCGCGCTCCGCAAACGTCTGTTCGACAGCTGCAAGCGATGCCGAAAAGACACGAGGAGCGCCAACCTCCTTAAAAACACACAAGTATGTGGATGAGAGTCGGATCCAACGGGCTGGAAACAACCAACGTTTTTTGGGGGGGGAATTGCTATTTAATCCAGGGAAGAAGAAAAAAAGAAAAGATACTGTTCCCCAGTTTGATTATATTCACTCTTTAACAGCCGAGTGGAGATAACGCTTTCCAGTTTGTCTCGGGTGAATGTGGCTTTATTCGCGGGAGAGGAGACAAAAGCTTTTTTTCCCCGACTGTAAATTATTCAACCGTGCAAAAGTTTTTGAAAAAAAAAATCAGCAGCCGTACTCGCAGGTTTTCCCACCAGGCGAGACGCTGAAACGATTACGCTTTAACAATTAATTCACGTTGCGCTGGAGGCACCGCGAACGACGACGCTCCTGCCCCAACACGCCGCCCGAGAGACGTGAGAGGGGTTTCCAGTCCGACCTGTTGTGGTGCAACTGAAGAGTGTCGATGGGAGCTGTGGGGCGAAAGGAAAAAGGGGGGGGGGGGGGGGGGGGGGGGGGGGGGGGGGGGGGGGGGGGGGGGGGGGTGGGGGGGGGGGGGGCGACATTCAAACGGCCTCTTTTAAGTGTGTAGCGTTCGACTTCGCCGGCTTCATATAATCTGTTCTCTCTCTCTCTCTCTCTGATGCGTGGCTGAGGGATGCTCCGGGTTGGCCTCCATCGACACGTTCTCACGTCGCTTTGATGGTGCGATGTTATTTCAAGAGCGAATCCCCGCCGCCCGGTTTTAAAGATATCCGACGAGGCAAAACGAGCATCGAATATGAAGACTGGTAGACTTCATGTTCCCAATTTCTAGAGTCTAGAAGTCTAGAACACAAGTTTAAATCTCTCTCTCTCTCTGCATCAGAGGTGCATTCTGAGAGAAACCCATCGAAACCACCTGCACAAAGAATAAAACATCCATCAATGTGTGAATCCATGCACAGCACACCAGAAATGATGGACTCCGCACCCCCCCCCCCCCCTTAAAACAACCAAAAAGACTGTGCATCTGACAGGAGCTCATTAAGATGATGACGAGTGACTTGAGTCATGGAGGCCGCCGCGCACCTGGTCACATGTCTCACCGTACCCCGTGATGGACCTCTCTCTCTCCCAGAGGAGGTGTAACTGTATATCGTGGAGCTTCTCGCAGACGACTTGGAAAATTTCATCCAAGGGAAGGAATTCCAAAAGAGAGAACTGAAACAACAAGAGTGTCGAGCCAGGGAACACACGCATCAAAACGGGGACCAACGGCTCGTATGAAATAAAGCAGGAACTTCATTCAAAATGTCCATTTCCTATTCCAAAAAAATCCTAAAAATAGCCATTCTGCTTATGGAGATGCGCGTCTCGAGTTTACGCGGCGGTGGTTCCACTTTCCTTCAACCCCTGCCCCGTGTTTTTGATCATCATTACACCAGCTGCCCTCCAAGCGACCTCATTTAGCCCCCCCCCCCCACACACACACACGTGTTTCCATTCACCTACTAAGTCGATTATATCCGTCAAACGAGGATCTGGAACCATTTTCGGGAAGGATTTCACAGGTACTTGCATGCAGGTCAAGAGGCAGTGTGGAGTTCACCCCCCCCCCCCCCCCCGGCGGCAACAACCCGCCAACAACGTGCCGGGAATCCGGCAGCATTTATTCCACGTTTAAATTTTTTTTAAATTAAGACCGAATTAAAAACACCCTTCAATTAAAAAAAAAACGAAGACCGACAAGTCGTGTTCTGTGCCTTGAAAAGAAAATTCAAAAAACGTGGGCATGCCGCATACCAAAGGGGCATCACCCTCAAGAGGGGAAAAGGGCGAGCCGGTTGGTCGTGCTGCTGCAGAGGGGGCACCCCGAGGTGTTGGGAGACGCAGACGCGGCAGACCTGTAATTTGCCACCGGCTGTCAGACGGCGCACGGTGGCAAAATTACAGTATTCAGCGAAGGATTACGGCCTCCGGGTCTCATCCCCAAAAAAAAAAAAAATAGTGAGCCAAATAAAAAAGAAGTGAGCCAGGCACATGAGTACGGAGAGAAAATCTGGTTGTCTTTTGGGGGGGGGGGGGATAATTAAATGTGTTGTCGTTGCTCTCGTTACTGCAGAGACAATCAATAGCTGAAAACAGGGAGATTTAACGACAATTTGGTATTTTTCACAGTTTCCTCGGCTGCAAAAAAAATCTCATCCGTTGCGTTTCGAGGAAATGCCAAGTTACTGTGTGTGTGTGTGTGTGGGTGTGTGTGTGTGTGTGTTGGGGGGGATTCCAACGCCCAGAAGAAATAAACTGTCGGCGCTGCTTTTACGATCGTGTTTGGCTTGTCGCCTCCCCCCCCCCCTCCCCCTCTCCCCCTGAGGTCTCAAAACCTCTCCCTGTGGAGGACAAAGGGGCTGCCCAGAGGGGAGACGTGGAGGAGGGTGCATGTTTTAATTTCATATATACATTTTCTTTTTGCTCTCTTCGTTTGTGATCATTGGTTGTAAATAACTTCCGTCTCGCGGTCCGGCGAGAAGAAAAGCCCACATTCAAGGAGCCAGGGTGGGCTTTTCACACACACACACACACACACACACACACACACACACACACACACACACACACACACACACACACACACACACACACACACACACACACACACACACACACACACACACACACACACACACACACACACACACACACACACACACACACACACACACACACACACACACACACACACACACACACACACACACACACACACACACACACACACACACACACACACACACACACACACACACACACACACACACACACGGCCCACCCCAGTTTCCCACTCATTTCCTGAAAGTGTAGCTTTTTATTATACAATAGCTGTGGAATTTTTGCAATTACTTTTATTTATATATATATATATATATATATATATATATATATACTGGGAGGTATGGAAGAAGGGGGGGGGGGAGCCCGCTGATTACTTTTGGTTAAAAAATGTAAAAAATGTAAAAACCCACGCATGTGTCATCTAAGGAAGGAAATAAGCAGAAAGCCTCACAGGATGAGAGTCTTCTCCAAGCTGTGACATTCCTCAGAATATAACCGTCCTAATTACAGCTGTGATTCATGTGTGTACATGTGTGTGTGTGTGTGTGTGTGTGGACGCTATCCAAGTTTCTTTCAACAGCCCCCCCCCCCCCCCCTCCCGACCATCATGTGACCAACTGTAAGAACTGAGAGTAAAAGTGAAAGAAAGAAGAAAAGGATGAAAAATAACATTGTGTTTTACGACAGTGGGACTCGTTCTAATTGAAGTTACTGTAACAGCAGGAATGCGGAGCCATCATCTCTCACGGCTCCGGCAGCACGCCGATACCGTCTTATTATAACTATACGGCGGCGTCTCCATCCTTCCTCATCCCTCGCTCACGCTGGCTTTTCCTCTAAAGAAGAAATCCGAACACTGAAACCATAAAGAATCCCTTTTTTTTCTCCGTATCTTCTCTCTTATTTATATTGAGCCTTTTATTTGATGGCCGACGAAGGACGACGCCTGGCAGACTTTACGTTCTTTTGAAGGTTTTTTTTTAAATATTCACTAAAATATTCACTAAAAAACCGGAGGTCAGTTCAGCGAGGTTTTTGTTGTCGTTTGATAATTCGCATTTAATTTTAAAAAGCTGTCAATCCCAAACCCTTCCTTCTCTATTTAACCTCTTTCTTTGTTCATGCAAGTGACCTCACGTGACCTGTTGGCAGGTTGTTTCTGCTTGTAGGTAAATAAATAAATGCACTTCCTGAATCAACGAGGAATGGACAGCTTTACTTTAGCCAACAGTAAACACCATCATCATATTAATATCAAGAGCTTTACGTGTATGAACTCACTGGGCATCAATGTGCTACAACCAGCTCATTCATGAGGAAACCCTGAAAAACTCCCAGCATGCTCTAGCGTCCTCACCGCAGTACCCCCCCGCTGCCACCAGGGCCGCGCCGATAAACAAATAACTACGGATTTATTTCAGAGAGACTAAAAAAAGGGATTGTGTTTCTTTTTTTTTGTATAAAACAAAAAGTCACAAGATAGTGAATGAGGATACATCTAGAATTTGTCATGAGAGCATCTCTGACACATCAGAGGTAAAATACATGTC
>NC_046975.1:22203938-22257026 GCF_009769545.1 Cyclopterus lumpus
TGTAATATCACTAATATATTGTTTTTATATGACAATAGTATTCCAAGATACATTCGATCGTTTTATTTGCACACATAACGTGATGTAAATGTTATGGTAATTTACTTTATGTAAGTTTTGTGGGTTTTTTTTAAAAACAAATGTTTTATTGCCATTTATTTACACGTTGCTTACTAATGCAACATTTGTTGTACAAATGTTGCATTAGTAAGCAAATGGTTTGTTGCAACATTGTTTCAATAAAACTAAATTAACTCAAATTTCCTAGGGGGGCGAATCATTGTTTATATATATTAAATATTTAACGTCGCTTTAAACTTGAATTAAAAACGTTGGGCACCGATCCAGAACTTTGGATTTCTGCGGATCATAGTTTGCTCTCTGGGAAAACGCGTTAAAATACTTCTCCACCCAGCCCAAAATCACATCCATTAACGGGCCCACTGAGGGCCATTTGAGCGTATAGAGCCATCCAGATCATTTATAATTCAGTGGGTTTGTTTGAATAAAAAAAATATAAAAAAGGATATGCCGAGAGCTAAATGTTCAGAGATCATATCAAAGAAATGCGTTCAGCGACCTCCGTGACACTTCGCCCGAGTCGAAGCCAAAGCCCCGTGACGAAGCCGACGTGACGCGTGGCGTCCGCGTCGATGCGCGGCTTTTTAAAAACGCTTCATTAAACCGTTCATTTCAAAACACCCAAAAATGTCATGTTTTCGTCCTCTGGAGCTCCGACCGGAAGACGTCGTTTAAAAAAAATAAATAAAAAAAATGTCCCGAGACTCTCGAAAAGGACTCGGCTCAACTGGCCGTGATTAACTTCTTTTTAAAATTCAGATATGGGGTTCATTTAACATAATAAAACAACATTAAAAAGAGGCCTGAGAAAATCAATTAATCTAAACGCGACGGCTTCGGGGCGTCCGGGGCTTCCTTCACGGGCAGCTGCGGATACAAACCGGTCACCTTTCAGACGCTCCCTCTACTATTGAACCGACATCGGTTCTTTGCCATAAAACACTAAATAACCGTTTTTAATGAGACTTCCTCTGGATGCTCAACCGTCTGTCACTAAGCCGGTGGCTCCCGAAGCCATTCCCTTTTAAAGTATCTTCCATTTTACCCACAGCTCATTATCCCTTCGGCACATACGGGGGCAGGAGGAGGCCGGGGTGAAGGTCTGTGTGCTCGCGGTCCAAAAGTACAAGGACTTGCAGAGAGGCCATTTTCACACCCACTTCCTCTTCGGGTCGCTACAGAGAAGAGTCCGATGGTACATGAAAAGGTCCCCAAAATTAAGTCAGGAGTCGGATAACATGTATTAGCTGTGATACATTTCAGAAGTTGGAAAGGTTGTCGAGTTTTTTGTAGGTAATGCACATCTAATATTCAAGTGAACGGCTTTCTTTACGGTTTCAGTAATCACACTTTACTATGATCAATAGCTCCCATGCCCGACCAACAACCAACAATAAATACAATTAAAAACCCTTAAATCACCTACGTTTGACAAATTAAATTAGTGCTGCATTCCCGCAACCAAAGATGATTTTCATTTATTGGGCTGTCAATTATTTTGTATGACATGGTCTGAAAATATATATTTTTTAAAAATTCTAAAAATTGTAGGATTGGGTCGTGGTTGTTGCAAAAATATATATATATATATGTTAAAAAAAAGTTTTAAAAACTCTGCTTTTTATTGACGAAAGCAAACAGATTAAATGAAATAGATTGCCCGTGTCGATCGGCTCCTTTATTGATCAGCACCGGGTGAAATCCTTGAAAATGCGGCTTCCGCTCAGGTGAACGCCGACCGCAGCTCGACCGAAAGCTACAAACTTCAGCTTGTATTGAAAACCTTTCTTCTTCTCTCCATCCCAGCAGTTCGAAGCCTCGGCAGGAAAGAAGCACGTGCAGCGTGTAGCATGCAGCGTGTAGCATGCAGCGTGTAGCATGCAGCGTGTAGCATGCAGCGTGTAGCGTGTAGCATGCAGCGCTTAGCATGCAGCGCTTAGCGTGCAGCGTGCATCCAACCTTCACGCTCTGTCGTCATGCTGCTCGGCCTTTCAGAAACAGTCGATTACTCCGTCAGATGGCTGCAGCCCACCGAGAACCTGCAGCGCCATCTGGTAGCCTCGCCAAAAAGAATGTCCATCCACAGGGGTGAGTGTGTGTGTGTGAGTGTGTGTGTGTGTGTGTGTGTGTGTGTCTGAGGCCATGTTGCCCACTGAGACAATCAAATCCACAGTGACAGCAAGTGGGCAAAACAAAAGGGACATTCTTCTCTCACAATCCGGCTACTCCCGGGGCTGTCAGAGAGTCAAAAGACGAGGGCCGCGGACAAAAGGGAACTCCGCGGGACGCCCGGGATGGAGAGAAAATAAGCTCAGGGAAAGCCGATTTAGCTTTTGGCCCGGACAAACCTGCAGGCATACCTGAGCCAGAAGAATAAAAAAATAAAAAAGCTACTCTCGGCCACACGCCGCGCTCTTGGACGTTTGCAGCCGGCTATTTTTTGGCGAGGCTCCGAGGGCACAAACATCTGATCGAGCCGATGCCAATTTCTATTTAACACATCACGTCTCGATGCTGTGGTGATGGAAGAAGGGCCAACCGGCGAGTGGAGCCACAAAGCTCTCCACCACGATCGGTAGAAAACCAGAGAAGCCTTTTCATTAATAGAACCCCCGACCCCCCCCCCACGCTCCAATCTCCCATCTCCATCTCCCATTTAGTATCGAGTCAATTTGCAAGGAAGCCTGCTCAGCATCTTCGCCAAAGTCAGGACAGCTTAGTGGCCCCGGAGTTAAACCGCTGACTCATGCACCGGCTCACGCGAAGCGACGGAGGGCCGAGCGACTACCTTACCCACCCCTCCCTCGTGAGAAGAGAGTCCCACGTTGTGCGCGACGCGACCGCAGTTCGACTCGTTCAAAGTAAATCGGGGCGACGAGGGCAATAAAAAAAATTTAAAAAAAGAGAGCGATGCCGAGAGACACTTTCACCGTACTCTCACCCGTTAACCAAATGCTCCCCGACAAGCGGTTATCATTTAACTGACTGGACATAAACTCAAAATCTGAGGCTTCATTGCAGTTTTTGCAGAATGGTTACTAATCAAAAGGGTTTGATACATGTTGACAACCATTTGTGCCCGAGAGCTTTTCATTAAATGGATAACTCTCCCGAGGACGGCTGAATTGAGTTATTTAGTTTTTCCTTTATATTACACAATTAAAAATCAACATCTTCCCCGGACATGAAGCCGTTTGCTGCGCGGCTGAAGTTCAGTTATCAGCGGCGAATTTGTGACGCTCCAATTCTGATGAATTTCTCTTTGAATATTTCATCTCTCTGGTGTATATTAAAAAAAAAATGTTTAAAAAAAAAAAAAGGGACAGCCGGCCCTGCTCGTTAACAGCTTAAAGTCCATGTTTCACAGGCCACACCTCAAGTCAGTCAAAGCTAGCGTTATTTTCCACGAGCTGTCGAAGGCCGATTACCTCCTGTACTGTACCAAAAAAAGAAAAAGAAAAAGAAATAAGAGCTTGGTTTCTGCCATTCTTTAAACATGCTGCACGGTGTGAGAATCGGATCTCGGCTTAATGGCTTTGCACAATCAATTCTGCGCCGGATCCCAAAAGCGGAGAGAAAGCCTCCAGCTGTCGGGAGAAAACCCAGTGTCCTGGACACTGGCGCTTGTTCAGGGGGACGAAAGCCAAAAGCTGGGCGACTTACACAAAAAAGGGTTTCTTTAAAAAAAAAGAAACCTTAAGCCACCCTTTACGAATGTCCCTTAAAAAAAAAACTGAAGTTGATATCTTAATATACAAAAGTCTTGTGATGTTTTTGACTCTCATGGGACCGGTCTCTCACACACACAGTGATCACATTGTCGTTGCGCCGTTGTCCATCTTGAAATCCGAGCCAGCAACAGACGGCACCCGGAGCGCGAAATATGGCAACAAAGCAACTATTAGTTGTGTAAAGATATGGTGGAGAGGAAGTCGGCCCTCCCTCTGTGTGTGTGTTGTTACCCAAGCTTCTCCCGGCTTTGTTGACACAGTCGGGCCGGCCGTGGGTGCTCTTGGTGCATGTTAGTGCACGAACAGTCAGAACTGGTTTGTATGGTTAGCGCCGTTAGCTCGGTCAGAACTGGTTTGTGCCGTTAGCTCGGTCAGAACTGGTTTGTAAGGTTAGCTCTGTTAGCGCTGTTAGCTCGGTCAGAATGGTTGTATGGTTAGTGCCGTTAGCTCGGTCAGAAACTGGTTTGTATGTTAGCGCTGTTGGCGCTGTTCGGTCAGAACTGTTTGTATGGTTAGCTCGTGTTAGCTCGGTCAGAACTGGTTTGTATGGTTAGCTCTGTTAGCTCGGTCAGAACTGGTTTGTATGGTTAGCGCTGTTAATTCGGTCAGAACTGGTTTGTATGGTTAGTGCTGTTAACTCGGTCAGAACTGGTTTGTATGGTTAGTGCTGTTAACTCGGTCAGAACTGGTTTGTATGGTTAGTGCCGTTAGCTCGGTCAGAACTGGTTTGTATGTTAGCGCTGTTGGCGCCCTTAGTTCGGTCAGAACTGGTTTGTATGGTTAGTGCCGTTAGCTCGGTCAGAACTGGTTTGTATGTTAGCGCTGTTGGCGCCCTTAGTTCGGTCAGAACTGGTTTGTATGGTTAGCTCTGTTAGACTCGTCAGAACTGGTTTGTATGGTTAGCTGTATGGTTAGCTGTATGGTTAGCGCTGTTAGCTCGGTCAGAAACTGGTTTGTATGGTTAGACGCTGTTAGCTCGGTCAGAACTGGTTTGTATGTTAGCGCTGTTAGCGCCGTTAGCCTCGGTCAGAACCTGGTTTGTATGGTTAGCGCCGTAGCACGGTCGGTGCCATGTTGAGAGCTGCTGAGAGGCAATAAAAATATTCCCAATCTTTATTTTCTACCTTTGAGATTTATTAAGACCATTAAGAATAAAATAAATATTATGTCTGTTTACTGGTGGAAGTGGGACAGGTATAACATTTACTTATCTCTACGTTATCACCAGATTTGGTCAGGAAGTGATGGAGAAGAAAAACACAACAAAACAAGAAAATAAAACAGATCAATATATTATATTATATTAGATATATATATATATATTTTTTGTGTGTTAAAGCACACACAAATACAGCCTCTTCAATCACCTGTCAAACTCCCTCACCTTTATAAAGCGGCCCATTAATGATTTTGCAAAAGTGTAAACACACTGCACACTTGGTTTGCAGCACACATACCTCGAATAACTTCTCCAACCCCCCCGAGCTCTTCCCAGCCCCAGACGAGGGTGCATTCCTGGCCGGCTATCCAGCGCTGGTCAAAGGAATCTGAAATTTCATCCTTTTCAACCCCCCCTCCCCACCTCCTACCCTCCAAGCCACTCTCCCCACACGACCGTCTTTGTGTGCAAAAAAAAAAATGTGCACAAATACACACCTTTTTCACGCGGACAGGTACACCTGCAAGGTGTTCAGTGGCAGCCTGGACTGGATTTGCATACAGCGACAGTCAACAGATTTATGGTGACAAAGAGGCCCAACTGAAGCATTACGATGCTAATACAGTGCTGAAAATGTGGTTTTAGAGACTTTTATTCAAATGTAAAATATTTTTTTCTCAAATCCAGCTTCTTACTACGAGCCACGGAAAAATGAATTGTGCCAAAAATCAGAACTGGATTGAGATTCCTGCTTTCGGTTTTGTTTGTTTATTTTTGGCACCGCTGCTCCTCGCTGCTGCGAAGTGGGCGGATTGAGTCGGGAAAAAAAAAAGGTGGGGGGGGGGGGGGCGGCATCGACCAATCAGGCGAGTTCAGCGGCGTTTTGAAAATCAAGACGCGATGACATGCCCGTGAGGGTTGTTTTGCTTACGTTGGCCATCGAACAATGGGATCACAACCGCACCCACGCGGCCCATATACGGGGGGCGGGGGGGATTATCCGGGGTTTAGCTCTTCGTAAAACAATACCTCAAGAGCTTCGGCTTTGACTGTTGCTTATTTTTAGCGACGGGTGTTTGCATTGTTATGAAATATTAGCCGTGCAAGTGGCTCCGGTTTCTCAAAAAAAAACGATTGGATTCTTCCGCGATGACAACCGTAATACTTTCCACTTACTTCTGCTCAGATAAACATTTTAACAAAAAGGCTTCTTTCTCGGAACAGACAAAATGATTATTCAGAAATCGAGTTACAGGCCTTCGTGAATGAGTCTAAACTTGCATCTCTCCCTGCGTGCTATTACAGGAGCTCGGGCACCATCATACATGAGCGCTATTTAGTGAGTGGGATAACCACACAGAATGAGTTATGTTTGCCCACACAAGCATGTAGGCAGACACACACACACACACACACACACAGGCTTCAGTTTGCTGAGTCATCGTTGCAGCCGCACCAGTACTGCTGTTTCTCCTCATCTGCTCGACTGGAGTTGATGCGTCACACTGGGAGCCGTTTTGTTTTTTTCTTCCTTTTTTTTCTATTTTTTCTGTTCCCTTCTTCTAAAAAACGGGGCCCTAATCTGCAGCGAGTTTTCCACAGCCGTGCACCACATGAAAAGACACGAGGCCACTTTTGTTTAGCGTCCCTTAACCCTAATAAGCAGGGGCTTGTCCAATGTGCAAGAGTCAAAAAGTCAACACAAAAGAAAAGAAGGAGAGAGAAAAAAAAAAAAAAAAAAGGACAAAGCTCCCTCGCAGACTGGATATAAAAAAAGATGTCTCGGTTGGTTTTACAGGAAACTGAAATGTGGCCCAATTTGAACTGTGTTAAAAAAAAAAAAAAACGTCTAAAGAGAGCAGCACACTTATTTCTGTTTTTTCCACTAATCTCACATCATTAGAGGGTTTTCTCTGCAACGGTTGGATCTAAAAAGATGTCGAGACTTTACGTTCATTTTTATCTCTGGATTTGCGCCTCACAATGTTCCCCCGAGATCCAGTAACTGGAATTCACTTGTCAAGAAAAATGTACTATAAAAATGTAATCCTATAAAATGTCATGCCGTCTTGTTAAAATGACAACTTGGAAAAAGACAAACAACAATTTGTTTACCGGAGGCTAATCACACTTTGGTTTTTGATTGACGTCACTACTTTTTCTCAATTGTCCAGTTATTTTAGAACAAGAGGCAAAGTGTTTACAGAGAATTGTTTGATGTTGCTGCCAGAACATATATTTCACCCAAAAAAACATTTGTACCCTGTAAAAACAATAAAAAAAAAATATATATATATATATATATATATATATATATATATATATATATATATATAAATCTGAGCTGCGGCATCAATTTCTTTCCGCGGACACGCTAAGAGAATAAAAAACGCTGCCAAGAAACTTCAAAACTCGTCCACAAAATTTTTTTAAAGCCTCGGTCATTCATCATTTTGTGAAGTCCGTTGCCCTTTACGAAAGACAAGAGAAACTGCAATTCAAGCCGAACTCGTGTTCGCTGGAGAACGGCCCCAACGACGGATCCGCATAAGGTCACGCAAGAACTAAAAAAAAGAAGAGAAAAAAAAAGAAAAAAAGGCAGCTTTGTCCCATCAGCAAAAAAAAAAACAACAACCCTGTTGCCTTTAGTTTGACCCACATGGCTGGGTTAAATCCACCTATTTGAAGCCAGCGCTTTTGTCCAGAGGTGGAGAGAGAAAGTGAGGCATGTTGGGGAGGTCACACATTCATTCAGAACTGGGGAGTCCGGTCACATCGCGGCAGCGGAGACTTAACGAAGCAGAGGAATGTGCTTTCCGTCTAGAAATATGAAAATAATCCATTGGGACGGTTTGCACCTCGGAAGCCGAGCGGCAAACGCCCCTCGGATGAGAAGCGTATTGTGTAGAAGCTCGTGCTGCTAGACGAGAAGCAGAAGAAAAAGGCAAAGTGAAAAAAAAAAAGGTGAAAAACCACCGCGACCTTCGCAGATAGGCGGCGCTAAAGCAGCGCATTTACCTTCAGTAATGCGTGAAGTTAAAAGGCTTGGACGATATGAATGAAATCAATGTATTACAGCATTAGGAGGATGAATTTTATATTCAATATTAAGGCTGCGACTAGTATCCATTATCGATTCATCTGTATCGTTTTCATGCGTTTGATTATTGAATGAACAAAATGGTTAAAAACAGCGTGCACATCGCTAACTGTTGGAGCCATTTGTAAAAAAAAAAAAAAAAGGTGGCCAATGAGCAGGTGTGGACCACGAATCAGGGTTAAAGCGGTGGTTTTATTTTGTTAAAAAAAAAAAAGGATATGCGTAAGCAGCTTTACATGTTTGTGTTTTGGTGACAACAAAAAACACAACAAAAAAAAGGGACAAGAGACGCGATGGGAAGCACGAGATCTACACCGGAGCCACCGGCCCGAAAAACAAAAACAAGCGTCAACACTAATCCCCCGGAGACAAAAGGAAAACCCAAAATATACTCGCACCTGAGACTCTGGAAGCGGTTCAGTTCGCGTGTCACGTACCGCGCGGTGCAGGCAGAACCCGTGCAGATAACCCCGGTTCCGCTCGGGTTGCAGACGCACAGAAAAAAAGAAAGAAAAAGGGGGGACAATAGAAACCCGTGTCTGAACCGGTTTCAATGCATTAACACAGGACTGGTGATTACCATCAACAAACAGACTTGTTTGTCTTTGACGAGGCGAAAGAATTCGTCGGGGGGGGGGGGGGGGGGGGGGGGGGGGGGGGGGCCTCACGAGCTTACATCTACAAAAAAAAAAAAAATCACAGCTGGAAGGGGGGCCCCAAAACATCTGTGTTAAACAAGGATCTTTATTGAGTGGAGCACAGAATCTGACCAACCCCCCAGATAGTGGAATTATGGTCATCGGTGTTGGAATAATAAAGTTTTACACCTTTGTATTTCTCGCTCCAGTTATATATAGCGGTGCCAACATACTGGGCTTCCTGAAACGAGATAGCATCGAGAACAACAGGAGGAGCTTTTGTGGAGCTCGGAGCTTTTTTTTTTTTACACCTGCAGCGGCGATAAGGCCTCCGCAGAAGTGCCCATTTGGCTCTCCGACAGAAGCGATGATGACGACGATGATGATGATGATAAACGCGGCGTCTCTTTTGTCCGAGCGCCACGGGATCAAAAGCTGGACGTGCAGCGAGAGGGTCCGTCCACGTCGCCGCGATAACCTGCCTCTTTATACCCGAGAGGGCCGAACCCCAAAGTCATCGGCTGCGTGACGGAGAGGAACAAGTTTCCCCCCCAAAAAAAGATGTAAAAGAAGATTTACCTTTAACTGAACGTTTGACCTACTTCTTCCCCCTCTGTGCGTGTGTGTGTGTGTGTGTGTGTGTGTGTGTTGTGGAGATGGTGGAAAAGCATCACCAGATGGCCAGACAAGAAGCGTGCAAGTGTGTGCGTGTGTGTGTGTGTGTGTTCAGTGCTGCATTCCAGCCGGTGTTGCACAGACTGCCCGACCTGTACTGTGGAGACGAGTTGTGTGAGGAGCACACACACACACACACACACACACACACACACACACACACACACACACACACACACACACACACACACACCACACACACACACACACACACACACACACACACACACACACACACACACAACACACACACACACACACACACCACACACACACACACACACCTTTGCCTGCAACAACAGTCCATCCTGCTCGTGTTACATGGCGCTGGTGTGAGTCCACGGGCGTACTGTACTTCAGTTTCACACGTGCACTTCATCTCTCACTCGGGTTCGGTCGAGTCGCAGTTCAAAGCTCCTTCCCTCACGAGTCTACCGGGCCCGTCATGATCATCGGAAGCCAAGTGGGGGGCTGCTGGAGGCGGAGCTATGCGACGAGTGTGAGGGGGTGGGGGTGTGAATGGGGGGAGGGGGTGGCATCAGGGTCAGGAGGTGGAGGGGGAAGGGCTGGCTCTGCGTTTTTACATTTCTAGGCAAATTCCTAGATTTCGAACAACACCTGGAACCAGCAGAGGAGGTGGTGGATCTAACCCGAATGTTCTTATTTCAGACGTTGTTGTTTTTTTATTCCTAACTTGTTACATGCTATATGCTAATATACTAGTTGTTCAATTCACCATTTGTTGTTGTTTCTTTGTAAAAAGAGATCAATTTGCACGATGTAGCATCTAAAACAAATGCTTGTTTCATCCAAACGACGTTAATAAGGATAAAGAAAAATTTGAAAATGCTCATTTTAAAAAACCGATTGTGTTGCATTGTATTCTCAGTCAATGCTCCAATCAGTATCGGTTTCCTCGCGGCGTGCCCGACCGGTGGAATGATCGGTGTGCGTCCTTACCTCTTGAAGGCCTCCGTGGGGTTCCTCTCGCACTCCCCGGGCTGCAGAGCGCTCTGCGCGGCCGGGTCCCGCACCTTCTCCTCGTAGCCCGGCAGCAACCCGCCGCGGCAGATCTGAGCCACCAGACCTCGGACGAACCCGCCGACGCAGAGCGTGTCCGAAGTCGTCCGCCCGGCAGGAAGTGGAACGCCAAGGCTCTGCTGCTGCATGCCCCGGTGCGTCCCCTGTGCCGACGCGGGCCACAGCAGCTCCGTGCACAGCGCGGTCTTTCCGCTTCCCAGGACCACAGACCAGCAACACCCCCCAGGAGCCGCCCGACTTCGCGGACCCCGCCGTCAGGGTGCCGGGGTTTGGACGCGCCCCCGGCCGGCGCGGTCGTCGTCAGTGGTGGCGGCGGCTGCTGCTGCTGCTTACCGGGAGCGCCGGCCACTCCGCCGAGGCCGTTGGTTTTCTCCTGGAGGCAATGCTGGATCTTGTGGAAGACCACTCCCGGCAGTAGAAGCGCTTCCCCTGCAGCAAACTGGTTTGGGCCATTTTGATCGAGCGCTGCTGTTCCGCCTCTTCATAAGGGGCGCCTCATCCCGATCCCTCGCGTCTTCAACTCCGGCAGAGGTCGGCGGTAAATTCGAACATCCATGTTGTCGACGGGGCTGGAGAAAAAAAAATTTAAAAAAAAAAAGCAGCGCTTCTCGGGAGGAAAAAGAAAAATCTAGGTCGAAAAAAATGTAATCGAAAATCGAGGCTTCAACCCGTTAAGGTTCTCCACCAACTTTTTCCACAGCTTCCCCACCGGTTGAACTGAGTGCTCCGTGTTATTACGAGTGTGTCGCTTTAGCATGGCGCTGGGCATGGCAGTGGCACCCGGCTCACTGGCGAACTCGAGCCACCGGCGCCGCGCGACGCAATTAGCCATGGGGAGTTGCCGACGTGCGTTTTCCGCTCGTGCATTTCAGATGCTGCCGTGGTGGTGACCGAGGCGCGTTCCATTACATTCGTGCGGACGGGACTTGCCAGCGTCGAGTCAATTCCTCCAATAACATACCCGAGACTGGCTCGCTTCCTGGAAAAAAACAAAAGGCAGGCAGAAATGAAAAAAAAAAAAAAAAAAAAGAGAGAGAGAGAGCGAGAGAGGTTAATAGGACACGTTTCAAAAACACAACTTACTGCTGCATGCTACAATCGACTACATCCCATCACCATACAACCCAACGGGGGAGATCGGTTTTTTTTTCTAATTGATTTACGACAAAGTTGATTAAACGAACTCAAAACCGTGCAAGTTTATCTGCACGTCCCGTATGACTCCTATCCCTGCAGCTACAAAGACAAAAAAAAGGTGGGTACTGTAAGTTGGGTGGGGGGGGGGGGGGGGGGGGGGGGGTGTTCAGCACTTTCATCCCTCCTCAGCCAGCGGGCTGCCTGCCCCGCAACTAAAATTCTTGGCAGGGTTCGTCCAGTTTCTCTAGTCTGTCCACTGATTTCCCCCCCCCCCCCCCCCCCCACCTCTCCCCCTCCTTCCTTCCTATGTGGCTTTAAATCCCAAACAGTCCACATCCGTCCTGAACTGTAAGGGGGTGGTGGTGTTGGGGGTGGGGGGGGGGGGGGCACCTTCTTTCCTGCATCTACAGGGGTTGGAAATGAATGGCAGGTAACCTCTGATAGCTTTTATTTTTATTTATTTTTTTTAAAAAGCTGACAGGAAAACCCCCCCTGTTGAACCCAGAGTGACAGCCTCGGATTGGGAAAGGCATCAAATGTCACAACGATGGATCTTTTTAAATCCAAAAATATATATATTTTTAGAATTGAAGCATCCCATTTGATTTGATTTCTGACGCTTTTTTGAATTGTTTTTTTTTGGGGGGGGGGGGGGGGGGGGGACTGGAGAAAATGCTAAATATTACCCAGCAAACACACGCACGCGCACAGCATTGATTGGCTACTTTGTAACGCTGCCAGATAAACAACACGGGCTGCGATACATGTCCACCTTTTTGTGTGTGTGCGTGCGCGTGTGTGTGTGCGTGTGTGTGTGTGTGTGCGTGTTTCTGCCTCCCGACACAAAGCTCAGCACGTTAATATTACACATATCAAAGGGTCACTTGTGTTTGGAGGCGAAAGGCGAGTCACGCACACGCGCACACACACACACACACACACGCGAAGAAGAAGAACAAATCAATGAGCGCAAACGAGACGAATTCACTCCGGTGAGCAGAAAAAGAGGAGCACGAGCCTCAGTTTACACCTACGTGGGTGGGGGGGGGGGGGGGGGGCTTTACAATTAATTAAATAATAACCCGGCCAGACTAGCTTACAGTTGCATGCTTTTTAAAGAGGAGGAAAAAAAAAAATACCCACAAAAATATAAAACAAATATGGCCCTTCGTGTGCCAAACTGTTCCTTAAACTTCCACTGAGCCCATTGTGGAGCGACGCGCTGGTTTCAATACAGTTTTTTTTTTTTTCAAACGTGTCTCGCGCAGCCGACACGGTTTTTGCTCTCACCTCTTGGTGTTTTGGAGAAGTGGTGGTGGTGGAGGGGGGGGGGTGGCGTCGGTTGCCTTGCCGTGTCCGTAGTCTACACCCTCTCCGTCCGCGTCCAAAAAAAAATAAAAACCCAGCAACGCTTCCCCCCGGTGAAACCCGTTGGACCCTCCGGTGAAACCCGTTGGACCCTCCGGTGCGGCTCACACACCGAATTTCTGCATCCGAGGCGGACACTCGTGTCTTTTTTTTTTTTTCTTTGAATCGGTCCCTTTGCTTTTTTTTTTTTTTTTTGTGTGCTTCTTCTTCTTCTTTCTGTCGGCGTCGGCTCCTCCTGCTGCCCGACACCAGCTCCACAGTGAGCCCACTGACTCTCCGCCTCCAAAGCCTGCCTCTCTCTCTCTCTCTCTCTCTCTCTCTCTCTCCCATGCAGAGAGCACACGCGCGTTCCAATGGGCGGCGCGCGGGGTCTTCTGGGATTTGGCGTTTTTACGCACCGGTCGCCATTTATTTTAAAAGGAAAAAATAAAGAAGGCGATGCAACTTTTTGGGTTCAGGAAAAGTAAAGATAATTGTAAACTGTGATATCTGCTGCTTTATAAATAAAATGCAATATTATTATTATTATTATTATCATCATGTATTATCGTGTTTACGCGTGAGTAATGTATTCACAATAATTACAATTTGTGTTGGGATTTGCGTGAGAATGTAGTTCATTAATGTCGTTAACTTCAAACAATTTTTTTATTTATATTTTTATTGTGTTTGTTTTTTTATATCGTGAAAATATTTTATTTTAAAAATATATATATATATATATTAATAAATACTAATAAATACTGCAAAGCAATTTTTTTTTCCTAAATAGATCGTCCGTTGTTACTGATATATGATATTAGATAATAGAACATTTAGGCAGGTGTGCTCTCCAACTACACTTTATAGGGAAAACAACGCAACTAATCTTTTTATTTAAATTTGTTTTTTATAGGATGCACACGTTTGAACAAACGGCACAGACTGTGTTTTTCTTTATTTAAATTTTTTAATTTCGTTTTCCTATTGGACTCCCTGCAGAGCAGCATCAATAGATTATCTCTGTGAAATCAAAAGTCAATTGATCAAACTGACTTAAATGGATTATGAGTCTCATGACATTCCTCTTTTTTTTCCCCTCTCTCTGTACTTCAGTACTTCCTCGCTATGAAAAAAATCAAATCAAATCATGCCATAAAAAAAGATCTATTAAAAAGCAGCATCAAAAACAAACTGCGGACTTTGAAGACGAACACGAAAAACAAGGCACGACATCACAAATATGATTAGTTAGACTCTGTGTGGATGTGGCATGGTGACTGAAATCTGTAACACACACACACACACGCACACACACACACTCGCACACACACTCATTATAACTGGCAGCAGTATTAAAGTAACATATGCAAATCGTGAGATTCAGCCTTTACGACTGATTTACGCCCTTATTCACATTTAGGTATGCGTGTTTATGGATCTGATGGGAAATAATTAATTAAGTTTTAAGTGGAAGTTAACTGCGTTTACAAAACAAGCTAAATATTGTTACAGTTCAACGTAAAGCGAGCAGCAGGCGGCTGAATGTTTGGGGAATTAGTTTGAGGAGGATTTCTTCTATTTTGCAACCTGAATATGAAGGCTGATCATATTCTGGTGCGGATTCATTGAGTAATAAAAGCAACAACAACAACAAAAAAAGGAGCTCATTCATGTCGTTCCCCTTGTTTTTTTTGTTTTTTTTTAACATATAAAAACATCACGCTCTGCCGTGCGTTTAAAGGGATGCTTCACCCTCAAGGTGAGCATTCACTCACCTTGAGCATTCACTCACCTTGAGGTACCTTGAATTATGGAAAAAAAAACAACCTTGTTTTTCTTCCACGTCTCCACGATGAATGAAGTGACCCCCGGTTTACTTCAATCCATGAAGACAACAACTTTCCCCAAAGAACTCAAGGTACCGCCGGATGAGTAATCGATACGCAAACGGTCGTTCCTTTCCGCTGCAGAAACAACAACAAAAATGCAATTTGTTACATATAAGCAACTTTAGAAATGATAAATAGTGCAAGTCATTGCAGACTTTTTATTTTATTTATTTTCCTTTCCGGCAAAGGGATGCACACGGAGGCTTCCTTCGAGGCGTCGCTGCAGTGGGTTCTACCACCTGACGGTGCTCACGTCAAGAAAGAAAATGCAAAAACACGGTTCTGTGGGGTCAAAGTGGACCTCGACATCCACCTCCACCAACTCGCCGTGCCTCCGGTCAATATATATATATATATATATATATATATATATATATATATATTATCTATATATATATATATATATATACTATACGTGTCATTTCCAGTGTGATGACGTCGTTCGATGGAGCAGAATGTGAGAAGTGTGACTGTGATTTACTCGACCCGGGCCGAGCAGGTCAGGGTCGGGTTCTGCTCTCTTTGTGTGGTATGAAGATAGGACACAATCCCAAGCGCCTGAAGCCCGCGACGGTTATTTATTACGACCGACAGATGCAGGCGTGGCTGGAAAATCCCGACTATAGGGGCCCTCTTTCGACCCCCTGAGTTATTTTAGTTTATTATTGTGCTCACATGGTGCACATTCCTAGATATAGGGGGACGGGGACGGCGGACCCCTCCCCCCCTAACAATTTAATCTGGCCATGATATACAGCAGCACCAAGTGCTTACCCCCTCTTTAAATTGGCCTAAAAAAAAATCTTTTTGTGAGGTTCATCGAAGAGCAGAATACGCCCTCCTCCGACATGACAACGGGGGGAAGGGAAACAAAACTCACTCTTTACTTACCAGCTGTCAATTCTGTTTTATTAAACAGTTATTAATATTACACCAAGAACTCCCGTTTACGTGAACTTCCCCTCACTGACAACTTGTGGACACATTTAGTTTACGGTTGTGTTGCCGTTATCGTGCAGGGAGTGGGAGGTTGGGGGCGTGTAGAGGCCCCCCCCCCTTGGGTGCAGAGAGGAGATAAACAAATCCATATATTAACGCTCCCTCCGCGGATCGACCCCACATGATACTTCATCTGCTAATGCCTCCTCCTCCTCCTCCTCCTCCTCTTCCTCGACAACCACGGACAGACGGCAGGAAGATGAACTGCCCGTCTCCGTTTCTCTCATTCAAGGTGATGAAGCGGCTCCGGCTGATGAGTACGTTCATCATCGATTCATCCCGCAAAGTGGTGGTCCCGTAACTTTTCATTTTAAAAGTCCATTTGGGTCCGCATATGACAAAACACCTGCAAAGCTAACGGCATTCCCCATCCGCTCAAGCTTTACTTTGCATGGAACACTTGGAATCTCCCACTTTCAACAGTTTAATGGGACCACTACCGCTACGCTAACGGTTAGCTCAGACGGCAACGATGGTTAAACATTACACGCCGAACTACGGCGACCGGACGTGGAAGACGTGGCTTCCAGCCGGGTCCTGTCAAGGTAACGGTCAAACACTTGGAATCTCCCACTTTCAACGGTTTAATGGGACCACTACCGCTACGCTAACGGTTAGCTCAGACGGCAACGATGGTTAAACATTACACGCCGAACTACGGCGACCGGACGTGGAAGACGTGGCTTCCAGCCGGGTCCTGTCAAGGTAACGGTCAAACACTGGAATCTCCCACTTTCAACGGTTTAATGGGACCACTACCGCTACGCTAACGGTTAGCTCAGACGGCAACGATGGTTAAACATTACACGCCGAACTACGGCGACCCGGACATGGAAGACGTGGCTTCCAGCCGGGTCCCTGTCAAGGTAACGGTCAAACACTTGGAATCTCCCGTTTTCAACGGTTTTAACGGGACCGCTACAGCTAGGGCTACGCTAACGGTTAGCTCAGACGGCAACGATGGTTAAACATTACACGCCGAACTACGGCGACCCGGACGTAGAAGACGTGGCTTCCAGCCGGGTCCTGTCAACGGTAACGGTCCAAACACTTGGAATCTCCCGCTTTCAACAGTTTAACGGGACCGCTACCGCTACGCTAACGGTTAGCTTAGCAGAACGTCAGCCTTTTTCTAAAGGAGCTTTTCGGGAGGCTCCGTTTGAAACCACCGCGACCATTTTTTTTTTGGGTTTGTGCGCGGTGGAAATGCCGACGTATTAAAAGTTTCTTTAAGTTTTTGCTGGCAACTAGCATTATTACACCGTTCAGATGAACTACGTTTTGGTGTGTTTCGGGAGTCCGCCGGCCTCCCGGTCTCGGTTTACTCAGCACTCGGAGCTTCGCGCTGTATATTTTCTCCTCCGTTTTCATAGACCTTCTATGAATAGGAATGAACCATTTAGGCACATATTCACACCACGTTGCACGCTCGCAGAGTTAAAACATGTTCTCTCTCCAATCTGCCCGCCGTTCCAGTATCAGCAGGAGACCACCGCGCGCCGGTTTAATCCACCAAGTCCCGATTGTACATCCGCCAAAAAAATTCCCATAATTGCAGTCATTTTTTTTCCCCCGTCTTTTTGACAACTAAATACAAACTCTGTCCAACTCGTCGCAGTCCTTCGGGAGGCCGGATGGGCTCGAGCCCGCCGTGATTGTTTTCCTCTTTCAGAAGATACTCTCCGCCTTGTTATTAACGGGCGAGCCGATGACGTACATTTTTGGTGATCGGGGGCGTGTCCTCACTGTTGCGCGTTCTCTTCTTCTTCTGCAGAGTACGTTCCTGCAGAAGAAGAAGAGGGCACTGGAAGCAGTATTCATTCCTTTACTTTGCCAATCGAGTCGTATTTGAACACCGTATTGCTTCATATTTGCTCGTGCACAAATGGATGTTGACTTGTTGAACTGAGATTATAAATAAAAAGGACGATATTGGGTGTTGCACTATTGTTTACCCGTGGCGGAGCCCGCGTAAATAGAGGCTTCGAAAAGCACAAAGAAAGAAAGAAAAAGGCTGAAGGAGAACAGCTAAAGGAAGCTTTGTGTGTAAGCTGGTTTTTCAAAGCAGCGGCTGGAATAAAGCATGCTAACCCTTTCTGTACCTTTTGTATAAGTCACCTGTGCACTTGTGAATTGGGTGAAGTAAAAGGTTGTGCTTACTAATTTACGCTTGCCATCATTTAATACCGAAAGACCTCTTTCTTTTCCCGTTACTTACGTGGGGAAGTTTAATTAATACCCCCCCCCCCCCCCCCCCCCCCCCCCCCCCCCCCCCCCCCCCCCCCCCCCCCCCCCCCCCCCCCCTTTTTTTCCCTACACAATAAGTTAAAGCTCTGTTTAATGTACGAGAGCCGGGGCCCAAATAAAATACATGTCGTCTATAAAGTCGTCTATCCAGACGTATTGTAGCTCCTGATCTTTATTGGAATGACCTGGCCTGCGATTTGGTCTTAAAGGGCCAGCGTGTAGGACTTAAAAACAGGAGCCGGTGTTTGGTTTGTCCGCTCTGGGCTACTGTAGGAACATGGTGGCCCGCTCGTCTGTGTAGATATAAACAACGACGGCCATATTAATATTCCACTTCTGCCAATAGACCTGAATGCTATACCCTGTAGCTTGAATGGCTAACATGGCATGTTTAACGAAATGAGAAAAATATTATGCATATAATATGCATAGTAATAACATATCATTAAAAACAATAAATACAATAAATACAAATAAAACATTACTAAAATAAAAATAAAAAAAATAATAAAATAATAAAATAAATAAAATAAATAAAATAAATAAAATAAATAAAATAAATAAAATAAATAAAATAAATAAAATAAATTAAATAAATTAAATAAATTAAATAAATTAAATAAAAATTCAAAAAGATATGACAACGTGACACACTTTCCTTAAAATACAAAAAAATACTAAATCTCATTCCATGACAGTGAACAAGCATGCTCAAAACCAGGTCGCTGGAAGTAGCTCAGCTAAATGTAAAGCACTGGTTAATGTGCGCTATTCCTGCTATGAGAAGATCTGTTCAACAAATAAAAATGTCCCGAGCACAGTAAAGGTTTGTGCACGTGTGTGTGTGTGCGTGTGTGTGCATGTGCACGTGCACCCATTTGAGGGATGAGTGTGTCCTGACATGGCATTTCATTTGCGGCTGACACCACAATGCGGTGATACCGTCGGGGGGGGGGGAGGAGACAAAAGGTTTTTTTTGTTTCCTTTTGCTTCAGCCACCACTTCCTCCAGAAGCTTCCTCACACGTCACCCGGGGAACAAACACCGCGTCGTCTGCAACGACTTCTCCTCAATGACAAGCGAGGGGAAAAAAAAGAAAATCAATATTTCACCTCCCGGAATGGATAATGTGCTAATAATGAACAATGGGGACGCTGCCCGTGATAACTCATGCAACAGCACTTCACTCCGCCTCTGAATAGAAGCTGAGTAAAAACCTAATTGCCAATCATGGAGCCCCCAAGCTACAGGCCCGTGTACGCTAATTTGCAATCACAGGGTGGGGCAACGCCGGCACTCTTAAGAGTGTTCTTTGTGTGCGCTTGTGGGCCCCAAGTGTCCCAATGTGTGTGTGTGTGTGTGTGTGTGTGAGGTGCAGAAATAATTCAGATGCGTGATCAATTTCTGTTACTGTGGGCGACTGGTAAACTGAGCGAGAACAGATTAAACCCGGCATGTTCCTTCGGTAGCATTCACAGCTGCTTAGCGCGTCCATTTATTCACAGTAATATTTAATTGAAGTGACTCGTCGTGAACCGAGTTTTTGAATGTCACCCGGAGAGCAAATCTTACCGAATGAACGTCTCTTATCAAAGACGTTTTTCTTTTTGCAGTAATCGGGTCCTTAAAATGATGCCCCGTAACTCTGCAGCCTCCTACGCTACGTCTTCGGCTTTTGGTTTTGGTCTTGCGGACTGTTCTACAGTGTGTGATTGTAAGTAATTTTGGATAAAAGCGTCAAGTAGCCCCCAAAAAAAATGAAAAATGACCTGTTTTTATTTGTTCATTTTATTGCGATGACATCAATCAATCTCTCTCGTTTCCGGGATGCAGACACTCATTAATTTCTTAGTTAGTTTGAACAGAGACCTGCAGTTGTCATGGGGGGGGGGGGGGGGGGGGACATTTAAAGTATAATGCGTGTACTTAATTGTCGTATTTGTGAATTATGACTAAAAATATGTTTTGCTCCCAAAATGGTTGAGTTTTTAGATTAGTTTTAAGAAAATATGTCTTTTATTTCTTTTGAAATCGACACATATGTACATATTAATTTTTACATTTGTGTCTTGAGAATAATAATAATTTCTCTTGAAAGACTCGAGATTATCGCAGTTTTTAATGGCGTACTTTTTTTCCACTTCCATTTATTTAGAATTCGCTCACGTCGGTTTTGAAGATCACGACGGCCGTCGGACAACAGAGATGTTCTCTTCCCACCGTCGCCGTGGACGACTGCTCTCCTCCGCTCGCCGTCCTCGGGCCTGAAACACAAACAATGCGTGATTCAAACTCGACTGGTTTTTCAAGGCCACAACAAGAAAAAGGATGCCGTGCTCCTCAGATCAGAGAGATATGATGATGAATATGTCTGGAAGTGCATTTAAATATTTACTTTAAGGGTGGTGGAGGGGGGAGGGAGGGGGAGGGAGGGGGGGGGGGGGAGGATGACTGATAGGAGGAAGGAAAACAAAATTATTATGTTTTATTTTAAGCAGAGTTTTTGAGTCTTTCCTAATTAGCTCACGATGACAAATTTGCGCCGCGAAAACATTCATCGTATACTTTCATCACTTTCACGTCGACTCTTTAAAATCATATTTGATTTACTTAAAACGTGCGTGACGTGCTGTTCCGCTCCGATTCGTTTATGAAAATACATCGCTTTTGATTCTACGCGTCAACACTCGATTCTATGAAATGTGGAAACGAATACGGTACATTTAAAAAAAAAATAATAATAATAAATGACTTGGCGAGGAACATCTTTTTTGGTCTTTAGAGACAACTTAGCGATATTCAGGAAATATATTTCTACCTAAAGATGGAACATCTGGCGTCTGCGTGAAAGAGAACGAGGCTAATTGATTTAATGGGGGTCGAAAAGGTCAAACGGGACAACAAAATAATTCCACTTTTCATTCATTATGATGTTTAGTTTAGACTTTTCCTCTCGGCGCATTAAAATACGAAATAATAATTAAACCAGATTTGCCGTCATCGACGACGCGGGTCGTGAACTTCTCCAGAAACCGGTGTTTGGCTGCTTTTCGCCACCGGCCGGCCCAGCAGACTGGAACTAACAACCACTCTCTGAAATATTTATGTCCCTAGAGAGAGAGAGGGAGGGGGAGAGGGAGAGAGGGAGAGAGAGAGAGAGAGAGAGAGAGAGAGAGAGAGAGAGAGAGAGAGAGAGAGCGAGAGAGAGAGAGAGAGAGAGAGAGAGAGAGAGAGAGGGAGAGAGAGAGAGAGAGAGAGAGAGAGAGAGAGAGAGGGAGAGAGAGAGAGAGAGAGAGAGAGAGAGGGAGAGAGAGAGAGAGAGAGGGGGAGGGAGAGAGAGAGAGAGGGAGAGAGGGAGCTGGTGTGGGCTCTGCATTAAAGGAAACATTCTTCTCCGTGTGCCTGCAGGCTGTTTCTTTTCTCCGTCACTGGCTGGATTTTCCAAAAGATGGGATGTTCCTCCTTCTCCTCCTCCTCCTCCTCCTCCTCCTCTTCCTCCTCCTTCTCCTCCTCCCTTTCCTTCTCCTCCTCCTCCTCCTCCTCTTCCTCCTCCTCCTCCTTCTCCTCCTTTCTCCTCCTCCTCCTCTTCCTCCTCCTCCTCCTCCTCTTCCTCTTCCTCTACCTCTTCCTCTTCCCCCTCTTCCTTCTCCTCCTTCTCCTCCTCCTCCTCCTCCTCCTCCTTCTCCTCCTCCTTCTCCTCCTCCTCCTCCTTCGCCTCCTCCTCCTCCTCCTCCTCCTCCTCCTCCTCCTCCTCCTCCTCCTCCTTCTCCTTCTCCTCCTCCTCTTCCTCTTCTTCCTCCTCCTCCTCCTCCTCCTCCTCCTCCTCCTCAAGCAGTAAACAGACAAGAAGTGTTTCAGGAGCTCGTGGATTCTGACAACGTCGCCCGCGTTGCTTAAATCTCGGCAACAAAGTTGACGGGGTGACGCGCTGCAGAGCGCAGCTGCCAAAAAAAACAAACGAGCAGCAATGTGACCGTCGACGTGCGCTCATATTGTTATTGATTAATCCAGCAGAGAATGTAAAACCTCTCTCTTTACGTTGCTCATTATTCATTCGATATTCATGTTGGACAAGACTCCGTCGGGGTACCTTTCCAGAACTCATTTATGAGATCTGAGGCAACAAGAAGCACGTTTAGCGGACGCCACATTGACGGTGAGGAGTTGCTCCTGTGTAGCGAGTACATTTACAGCCTGTAAAACGACAATAAAACGAGGACTCCGGTTGCTTTCTGGTTCGTCGATAACATTCCCGGAAGGTGGAAGATGCCAAATAATGTACAAAAGATCCACGAACGCTATGAAACGAGATGACTAACGAACCAAAAGACGGCTCTTCAGTGGAGCGCATCGGCTCCTGGAAGGCTAACGATATCGCGGCAGTTTCTGTCCTGAAAATTCAACACAAACTCCTCATTGTAAATTCATAACCCTTCTGAATAATTTACTCTAAAACAACACAAAAAAGGAGCCATCTCCGTGAAATGTAGGACGTGGCAGTCGACTCGTGAACAGGTCGTGCGTCGCTAACGACGGATCCGCTGGAGGAGATGATGGAAGTGTGAGATGTTTGTTCCCCCGTTGTGTTCTTGAGGCATAACCGCCTCAGGGTTCCGTTGCTGTGCACGCCGCACAGCTCTCAGCTACTTAAATCGTTCTCCGAATGGCCCGAAATGTTTAATTGGCGTGGCTTAATTGGCGTTACAGGTTAGCGAGTTGCTGATGCTCTCGTGAAGTCATTCTTAGGTTGCATTTGGCAGTGGGATGTCCTTAATGTGGCGCATCTATCTTGTTTAAAGCTAGCACAAGGAGTTTTTAATTTGTGTCTTTGGCGCCCCCCCCCTGTGGACAAAAGCGGTAGTGTTTCCGAGCTCCGGACTCCTTTTTTCGAAAACCTCTCGTTTAATTTTGAAAGTTCGGCCAGTTCTTTATTTTCTACTTTATGTCCGTCTTTTCTTTATTTAAATTTTTGTTGGTCTTTTTGTCATTTACGATGTTTTCTCGCGTTCTTTTTTTGTTCAGTGAAACTGAAAGAAATCAATAAATAAAAAGTACAAAAAATAAATAAAACATACACACCTCCCAGTATAAAACCCAGTGTAATAAAAATACAATACGGATAACTAAATTAATTCATTTCAAATAAAACATCACGGTAAAATACGGTGGTATGCTTTGCCATTTTTATTTTCAGTTCTATCGCAATAAATACACAGAAGCAGAGCGTCTGAAGTCCAGGATTGATTGGTGGGTTCATAATTGCAAACAGACTCTTTGTTTAAAATACCGGAGCGCCAAAAGTCGGCCGCTCGTGACGCTCGGTGGAAAGAATGCGTCAATAAACGGGACGAAGTGAAACAAAGCGAAAGCTTCTTTTTGTTGTTCGAAAAAAACTTGTTTGTTTGACCGCCACTTCACATTTTCTCCCGGTGTTTGGAGAGGGAGCTCGTCAAGAGTGGATTTTATGGCCTTGTTTAAAGGACACACACACACACACACACACACACTCTCAGCTGAGGCTGCAGTTTGTGTTTGTCGAGGCCGTAAAGTCAATTAGAGCGAGGCCTCTCCAGGCTTTCCCAGTTTATTGTACTTCCTCTCCGAGTGATCTGAAGCACTGATGCAAACACCACGAGATCTGAAGCAGTTTGCACGCCACCATTTTAACCCGCGTGCAACTAAAGTAAAACTATTTTAGTTCTTGTGCAGTTTTCCTTGTTTAAAAGAATCGAGTGTCTGTATCGCGAACCAGAATAAGGCAACAAATATTACAAGAAGAATCTTTAAAATGTATCGAATTGTAACAAAAGCTGTTTAAAAAGTAGCAAGATTTGGTCAGTTTGGGTCTCAATAACAGCCTAAAAACATATTAAGAAATTGTAAAAACGCAATATTGTCGTATCAGCACCTTTTTAAAAGAGTAACGTTGACATTTCTTCTCCCATTTGTTTTGTTCCCGTTAGTAAAACACATGAAGGAGCCAAACCGTTGTGCATATGTACACAACCGGCCGTTAGAGAGCAACATTATCATCTGTCTATGAATCCATGTCAGTAGGGTCCAATATTCTCTCTCTTTTGGCTCCGTCTTTGGTCTCCACCTCCTGAGGGAAACTTTGGCCTCTTTAGCCGCTAAATGCTACGCTACGCTAGCTGGTCTCTTAAAGGGCCGGACTCTGAGCTCCATGGAGCTGCAGATTCACAAGGTTCACTTCAAACAGCGTGATTTATTAATAAATATTGACTATAGATGATTTGAGGCATCTGGTCTTCTGCCATTGGACACAACAGAACAGCGATTTAACAGACAAACCAAAATTAACCGTTTCTGCACAAAAAAAAACTCCCAGTGCAAATAAATTCATGCATTTTTGACGATTTCCTGGTGCGATATCAAAGATAGAGATGGAGAAATGACCAAAACAGGTCCACAGCTCCTTGTTGTTTACACATTACCAAAAAAGCCGGAGTCCGCTGCTCTGGTCACGGCTGTTGGTAACACGAGGTTGTTGGAGGTGTGTGTGTGTGTGTGTGTGTGTGTGTGTGGGGGGGGGGGGGTTGCTCCGCGGTGACCTTGCAACAAATGGCTCAATTATCCGAGGGGGTACCAGCCGACTTTATGCATTCTTTGGTTAACCCCTCGCTGTCACACACAGTCACACACGTGCTCACTCAAGTGTGCACCGGCCACGGAGGTCAGAGGTCGTCGCACACTGAGCCGAGGCTCTTTGCTCTTCTTCTTCTCTCTCCTCTCCTCCACTGGGACTAATTTGGTGACTTAATGGCCGACGCCTTGCAGGAGGGTCATAAGAGGGTTGGCTTAAGTCGTATGCGGTGGAAACCCCCCCCGCCCCCCCTCTCATAAACGCAAAAGGTAAAGTGTATTGAAGCCATAAAATGCCTCATAACGTCTCTTTGTAATGGGATTAAACGGGGACGTCTTTATTCTGGAAGAGCCGGTCTTTATTCTGGAAGAGCCTGTCTTTATTCTGGAAGAGACGGTCTTTATTCTGGAAGAGCCCGTCTTTATTCTGGAAGAGCCTGTCTTTATTCTAGAAGAGCCGGTCTTTATTCTGGAAGAGCCGGTCTTTATTCTGGAAGAGCCGGTCTTTATTCTGGAAGAGCCGGTCTTTATTCTGGAAGAGCCTGTCTTTATTCTGGAAGAGCCGGTCTTGGTCCTGGTTCGGGGTCGGTGTGTGAAAACGTGTTTCGTTGGTCCCGCGTACCGTAAGCAGAGCGCGTGAGATGGAATGTGAAAATGAAAATCAATCCCAAAATGCTTCGGCTGTTCCCTCCCAGCTTCTTTTCCCCTCAGCTTATTTTCCTTCAACGTGAGATCATTCTGGGTCGCCGCAGTGTTTTCTCCCCACACACACACACACACACACATATCTCCAATAACTACCACAGATTTTTTCACTGCAATGCTGGCAATAAGCATTTAAAGATTATCTTAATGTCGCGTTCCGTGTAAATTGCTCGAGGGAATCGACTAAGTGCCTTAAAATGAAAAATGTGAAGATTGTCGAATGAGTCGAAGGAATCATTATTTTTGCATAAGAAGGAAAAACAATCTGAAGTAAATTGCAAAAACTGTGCAAACTGAAAAAAAGTGAGATTAATCTCCATCTGTGTCGCGACCCACCCCGTGAGTTTCTTAAAGGGGCTGTCGGGAAGAAATTTATTAATTATTAACCAAATTGTCTCTGTCTTCCCCGCAACCCCCTACTGGGGTTAACCTTTTAAAACTTCTTTAGTCCTTTTATGTTATGGTAAAATAAGATATCAGTATTAAGGCAGATGCAGAAGCATCATTAAAGTAATAAATCAGCATGTTCCCCTCGCCACGAGATTTTAAGCCCAAACATCTCTTAAAGCTGTTTTTTTATTGAATTCACAACATCAATTAATATGTATTTGCTCCGTAAAAACATTATTATTTTCCTTTTTTCTTTAACTTTGGGTCACCAAAAATGAAATATATATGCATATATATACATATATATATATATATATTTATGTGTAAATATATATAAATATATATACACACACATATATATATATTTCGCCAACTTAATTTCGTTGTATGATTTTTACAATGACAATAAACATCCTTATGATTTTTACAATGACAATAAACATCCTTATGTATACATATATCTATAAATGTGGCAAATTAGCGGTAAAAAAACGTAAAATCACCAAAAAGGGTTGTTGCCGAAACACAAACCGCCCCATCGGCTTCGTCCCGCCGAACGTCCCGAATCTCCAACCGACCACGTCCCGGGATTTAAAAACAAATCGTTAAATTACGGAGCGGTTCTGTAATTTGTTATTACGCTTTCTGTGACTAGACCAGAACTTATTTCTTTGGGGAAACTCTACAGTGGGAAGGCCTTTCTACCACAGCCCCATGTTGTCATTTAAATTACTTGTATTTCTTTTTCTTTCTTTCTTCTCAGAAATCTTGTTTTAAGTCCCCGAGATTCATCCGCTGAATGGATTTAATTCCTTTAAACCCGGCGGGGCGGCGTGTTCTTTCAACGGGGGACCCGGCGCCTTGTGAAATATACAAGTGATCGGCATTATTCGCAAGCCGTTCTCTTCCCTCCATCTCTCCGGCCTCCCTCCGATGCATTTCGGAGAAAGAAGATTGCTCCGTCAACCTCTTTTAAAAAGGTGGCGATTCGCAGCGTGCCACTTCCTTCCCCTCCACAACCAATATGCAATTATTGCCTTAAAATGGGCTCTCTGCGCCGTACCAGGTGCTGGAAAATTGAGTGTTTTGTAGGACTGCTATCCAGCCGGGGTATCCGGACATTATGGGCCTTTTACGGTAATGCGCTGTTATTCCTAAGCAGGTCTTTTTTTAAAAAAGGGAAAAAAGCCACAGTTTAAAAAGCAGCATTTGTGTTGGAAAATGCTGCTTTTAAAAAGAAAAGAACGTAGCCCGTCGTCCTCCATTGTTGTTTCTGCGCTGAGAAATAATTAGCAAATGGGGAAGATGCAAAACACACAAAACAACACGCCAAAGCTTTTAAAGTAGTGTTTTCAAAGAGGTTCTGGTTTATCTTTCTGTAAATGTTGCAGGTTTAGTTCGGGTTGAGAAAAGAGAAAAGGGGGCGTGTCCACTGCTACAAAGAGGCCGAAACGTATCGGCTTTTACTTTGAGTTTTAAAATAAATGATTATTATTATTTTCAGAAGACAGAAGGACCTTGAACCCAAATGCACACTCACTCCGATTGCGGAGCTTGATTTTAAGAAAACCTTCAGGCAGGGTTTGTAAATTGTAATTTTGTTAATGATTGATGAATCGTATGCTTTATAGATCAGCTATAAGCTTCTAATAAGAATAACTTTTGGTTTGCCAGGTTATTAATCATTTATTAATGATGCACCAGCATTCATAGCAAACACCACCCAAAGGGATTTTTCACAACCTGGCAACCTATACATTTTTTCTGATTATTGTCTTTTAACTGACTGATAAACATGAGGAGATGATTTATTTGTAAATTAACCATCATTTAAATGATTAGATTTGTTTTCATTCCCTTTCCAGCTATCCTCACATGTCCATAAAGGATGCCTCGGTCAAGCACGGCCAATGAGTGGAGGCCATTCAGCATTGTGTGTAACGCATGACTTAGAATCACGTTGAATGTGGGGCGCCATTGTGGTCCGAGATACTACTGTCATTTACATTCTACCCGTCCGGGACAAGGACTTTCCTTTGTTTACAGGCTGCAACAACAACAACAACAACAACAACAACAACAACAACAACAACGCTGCATTCAGAGATTCAGAGTCTCTGGCATGCTGGGCAGCGGGTCCACCGTCACATCGAGGCTCTTCTCATATACGGATTGCATCTCGTTACTTTAAGAATAGATACTAGAGCGGTGGATGTTACTGAAGAAATGGAAATTCACTGACTCCTTTGAATTCACAGTAATTCAAGTATTAAAGATAACCCTCAGTTTATACTATTCAAATATACTATTCAAATATTAAAAGTTACTTAACAAAAGGCCACTGAGGTTGTTTGTTAGGTATTTATGCTAGTAACATGACAGCTACATTGCAATGTGCTACATTGTTTACATAATACATTGTCACTCGTTATGTTGTCGCGTGCTACATTGTCAAGCGCTACATTGTCACACGCTACATTGCCACAAGATACATTGCCACAAGATACATTGTTGCACTTTATGTTGTCGCACGCGATATTGTCACGCGGTAAGTTGTCGCATGATACATTGTCACGTGTTATGTTGTCACACGCTACATTACCAGCCGCTACATTGCCAGGCGCTACATTGTCACATGCTACATTGTCACATGCTACATTGCCACACGCTACATTGTTGGGCTTTATTGTTACTTTATTATTTCAGGCATGCCTTTGTATCTAATCTTAACCAAGCCATTCGGCTGGCTAAACCTAACCAATCATTTCACAACGATAACCATGTGACATTGCCACGCACTACATTGCCACATTGTCATTTCATTTTTCTGCAAGCGTGATACGAGGCTCATATGAAACACATTTATGAAACATATTTAGTTTTTACTGGCCTCCAGGGGCTTTAATTCTCTCTGTTCTGCAATGATGTAGAAGTGAACATTACTGACGTCTGAAGGTGAAAAAAAAGAATACAAATACCGTTTTACTAACTTTTTTGTTATCTCCTTCAACTTGCAAACTTATTTCATTCCTCCACCATAATGAGGTTCATCCATTTATTTTATTTAATTAGCTTAATATTTTTGATTGACGGAGACAACATTAAGCTGGACGAGGTTCTGATACAGTATGACGGATAAATGAGTTGATTAAATCCCACTTAAGGTGAAAAAACCTCAGGGGGATAAGGCGTCATGCAATTAGCGCTGCAATGCAAGGCGTCATTATGACAAGAGGAGTGAGAGATAATTGCCTTTGAGATGTTGTACCGGCCAATAAGCAGATAGCAAAAATAAAAGACACTTAATCGGGTTTTTCCGTGGTTGCAACAAGCCCTCTGAAGGAGTCTGTTGCAGCCCTGCTCTGCTTGTTACTGGAGAGCACACTTAATGGATGCTTTACACAAAATAACTGGCCACGCTCGCTACTTCCTGTTTCCACACAAAAAAAAAGGTTTTACCGATATTCCAGATACATTATCCCCTAAATCAAAGATGCTCTCTCCCTCTTTTTTTCGTTATTTTTCTGAATGTAAAGCCAAAAAGTAACAATGTTATAAATAAAGAGGAAACCTTCAAGACTCCACAGACCCCGAACTCATTTAGATCCCAAAGAAACTGAACTGAATTCAGAAGAGTAAGCAATCTGGCTCCCCGAGTCCAAATCCGACATGTTACTCCATCACACCATCTGCTGATGTATTCCCGAGACCTGTGGGTGATGTGTGTGTGTGTGTGTGTGTGTGTGTGTGTGTGTGTGTGTTTGTGTGCAGGAAGCAGAAACCGGGACATATGGCCTGTGAGCCTCATATCAGGAGTGGCCGTGAAGAGGTTTCACATCTTTCTCGTCTCCTTCGTGGTTTTATTGTTGTTGTGACAGGCGATAAAGATTTGTGTATTAAACTGTTGATGTTTTCAAAGGAGGTAAACAACCAAACAGAACATTAATACAAACACAGAGTTTTCTGGATAGTTTTTTTAATTTTATTAGCATTTGCTTAAATATGATGACATTCATAACTCTTACATATTTGGATATTTGACTGCGATAAAATAAAAAAATATAAATGAAAAAAATATATATAAATAATGCACAATAATTTTTATAATAATGAATAAATAAATGTTAAAAAAAACTGATTAAATAGAAATAACCTACTGTAACAGTGTTGGAGTGAAGATGATGAGTTTTATTGAATTCGCTGTTCAGGTGATAAATATGTAAACGCAGCTCCACGCACATTCCTGCCGTATCCAACATAAATAGTTATGGGATGGACAAACCAGATGAGAAATCTGACCCCAGAACTTGAAACAAACTCGGAGATGAGATTTAAAAGCTGACACTAACTTACGGATTTCCCCTAAATATTATGTCTCCCTTTGTGTACATTCAGTATTGTGCATGTACACATTAAAGTGGAAAAGGACCAAAAGGAAAACACAATAAAAAATGACACAACAACGCTCCCAGACTTCAGGGGTGTGAATCTTATATTTCATACTTCCCTCACCGCGCATGAGGACACACAAGGCGGGTTTTAGTGGGCGCAACGCTGGATGTAAACACCACGTTTTGTTTGTTTACAGGAAGTCCGGTCACGGTGGAGCGCCGGTAGAGACCGGGATGCAAACTGTGGTCTGGAGTGTTTTGATGAAGACCGCCAATCAATGGCGGCCACTTCCTGCCTGAAGTCAGCCGGCTTCCTGCCATCTCAAACGTGGCTCTTGAAGCGGCACATTTGATGTGCTCGCAATGATTCTTGGAGTATTTATTTTTTTATTGTAAGCCTCAGCTAAAAAAAAAATGGGATTCATAAATAATGTGACGTCATTATTCGCACAACCACTGCAGTGGATTGGGGATCATTTATTAATAATAATAATAATAATAATAATAATAATGCATTTTATTTATAAAGCCCCCCCCCCCCCCCCCCCCCCCCCCCAAAAAAAGCCGGTAGATAGTTCAAAACAAACTATAATAGAAATGTGTACTTATGATGAACATGTGACATTCTTAACTATGGTTGAATATTTTTGACTGTAATAAAAATGAGAGGAAATAAAATGACAGGAAAAGAAAGAGACAAATAATTAAATGTAAAAAGGGAAACACAAACAAACAAGAATCATCATGATTGAGCATTTTCAAGTTAATTATTAAGGAAAAAATTGCCCAAACTGCAGGTTGTTACATCTGAAATGAAAGGGTAAAGGTGTGTGTATTACAGGCCCACAGTGTGTGTGTGTGTGTGTGTGTGTGTACAAATAAAAAACTGTAATTGCTCGTCTTCTCCTCAAACCTATTTGTGTGTTTTTTCTTCTTCTGCATCTTCCAGGCTTGGAAAAAGGCCCTCGTGCTCTGAATGCACGACACGAGGCGTCCGCAACCGTCTTCCACATGTTCCCAAAGCGCAGTCGCACATTCTGGGATGCACGTCGATGTCTTTGCATGACGGCATTTTGTTTGGCTTAATATATTGTCGGGCACGTTTTTTTAATAAGGAACATGGATTAAAATATCTTATTTAGAAATCCCGGTTAACAATAAGAAGGTGTTTAGATATTCATAGCGCAGGGTGGGATATGATTATGGGATTAAGAGCTATAGTCTCATGTATGAAGGACAATGCATGCGGTTAAGGGCATTTTGGATGCATCCAGAAAAGTTTCATAAGTTCTTCGACTCTGAAGGCAAAAAAAATAACCAAAAACTGTCCCCAGTTCCCCCATTCCGTCATATTTCACACAACAGTGTGTGTGTGTGTGTGTGTGTCGGTCTCTCTGCTGTGGGATCAGTCTGTCCTCCACCGTTCGGAGGCGAGATGTTCGTCTGAGAATGTGAAGCATTTCGGTGATTGGCAGATAAGGAACACTGAGAAATGTCGTACCGACGAGTCAGAGGTCTTTTGTGAAAAGGGGGAAAATAATACATTAAAAACTGTCAGCACACAAACACACACACACACACGTATCCACAACGACACACACACACAAACACACACACACACACACACACACAACGACACACACACACAGACACCCTCAGAGGTCTCTGCTGTCACAACAAACAGAGAGTCCGTCATTTCCGTGAACTTCCAGATGACATCTCCATCCTCGGTGGCGTCCTCACAACCGACGGGGAAATCAAAACCAGAGGCTTTAGAAAATTCATTTCCACGGTTCACAAGTGTGATCCTAATTATTCCTTTTTAGAACATTTCTAGCAGGGTCTACCCCCTGTTCAGTTCTAGACCTGGTTCTCCGGTGCCTCCCTTCCCTCCAGCGGGACCAGCATGGAGCTCTGCTCCTGGCTGGAGGTTGAAAGGTGGCGGATCTGGGTCGTTTCTCCTGGACGGGCTGGTCGGCCTCTGGGAGGTATAACTAATATAGAAACATACAGATGACGGTTATTAGAGATATAACTAATATAGAAACATACAGATGACGGTTATTAGAGATATAACTAATATAGAAACATACAGATGACGTTATTAGAGATATAACTAATATAGAAACATACAGATGACGGTTATTAGAGATATAACTAATATAGAAACATACAGATGACGGTTATTAGAGATATAACTAATATAGAAACATACAGATGACGTTATTAGAGATATAACTAATATAGAAACGTACAGATGACGGTTATTAGAGATATAACTAATATAGAAACATACAGATGACGTTATTAGAGATATAACTAATATAGAAACGTACAGATGATGGTTATTAGAGATATAACTAATATAGAAACATACAGATGACGTTATTAGAGATATAACTAATATAGAAACGTAACAGATGACGGTTATTAGAGATATAACTAATATAGAAACGTAACAGATGACGTTATTAGAGATATAACTAATATAGAAACATACAGATGACGTTATTAGAGATATAACTAATATAGAAACATACAGATGACGTTATTAGAGATATAACTAATATAGAAACGTAACAGATGACGGTTATTAGAGATATAACTAATATAGAAACGTAACAGATGACGGTTATTAGAGATATAACTAAGATAGAAACGTAACAGATGAAGTTATTAGAGATATAACTAATATAGAAACATACAGATGACGTTATTAGAGATATAACTAATATAGAAACGTAACCGATGACGTTATTAGAGATATAACTAATATAGAAACGTAACAGATGACGTTATTAGAGATATAACTAATATAGAAACGTAATAGATGACGGTTATTAGAGATATAACTAATATAGAAACGTAACAGATGAGTTATTAGAGATATAACTAATATAGAAACGTAACAGATGACGTTATTAAAAATATAACTAATATAGAAACGTACAGATGACGTTATTAGAGATATAACTAATATAGAAACGTAACAGATGACGTTATTAGAGATATAACTAATATAGAAACATACAGATGACGTTATTAGAGATATAACTAAGATAGAAACGTAACAGATGACGTTATTAGAGATATAACTAATATAGAAACATACAGATGACGTTATTAGAGATATAACTAATATAGAAACGTAACAGATGACGTTATTAGAGATATAACTAATATAGAAACATACAGATGACGTTATTAGAGATATAACTAAGATAGAAACGTACAGATGACAGTTATTAGAGATATAACTAATATAGAAACATACAGATGACGTTATTAGAGATATAACTAATATAGAAACGTAACAGATGACGTTATTAGAGATATAACTAATATAGAAACGTAACAGATGACAGTTATTAGAGATATAACTAATATAGAAACATACAGATGACGTTATTAGAGATATAACTAATATAGAAACATACAGATGACGTTATTAGAGATATAACTAAGATAGAAATGTAACAGATGACGTTATTAGAGATATAACTAATATAGAAACATACAGATGACGTTATTAGAGATATAACTAATATAGAAACGTAACAGATGACGTTATTAGAGATATAACTAATATAGAAACGTAACAGATGACGGTTATTAGAGATATAACTAATATAGAAACGTAACAGATGATGGTTATTAGAGATATAACTAATATAGAAACATAACAGATGACGTTATTAGAGATATAACTAATATAGAAACGTAACAGATGACGGTTATTAGAGATATAACTAATATAGAAACGTAACAGATGATGGTTATTAGAGATATAACTAATATAGAAACATAACAGATGACGTTATTAGAGATATAACTAATATAGAAACGTAACAGATGACGGTTATTAGAGATATAACTAATATAGAAACGTAACAGATGACGTTATTAGAGATATAACTAATATAGAAACGTAATAGATGATGGTTATTAGAGATATAACTAATATTGAAACGTAACAGATGATGTTATTAGAGATATAACTAATATAGAAACGTAACAGATGACGGTTATTAGAGATATAACTAATATAGAAACGTACAGATGACGGTTATTAGAGATATAACTAATATAGAAACGTACAGATGACAGTTATTAGAGATATAACTAATATAGAAATGGACAGATGACGGTTATTAGAGATATAACTAATATAGAAACGTACAGATGACAGTTATTAGAGATATAACTAATATAGAAACGGACAGATGACGGTTATTAGAGATATAACTAATATAGAAACGTACAGATGACAGTTATTAGAGATATAACTAATATAGAAACGTACAGATGACGGTTATTAGAGATATAACTAATATAGAAACGTACAGATGACAGTTATTAGAGATATAACTAATATAGAAACGGACAGATGACGGTTATTAGAGATATAACTAATATAGAAACATAACAGATGACGTTATTAGAGATATAACTAATATAGAAACGGACAGATGACGGTTATTAGAGATATAACTAATATAGAAACGTAACAGATGACGTTATTAGAGATATAACTAATATAGAAACGTAACAGATGACGGTTATTAGAGATATAACTAATAAAGAAACGTAACAGATGACGGTTGTTAGAGATATAACTAATATAGAAACGTACAGATGAGTTATTAGAGATATAACTAATATAGAAACCTACAGATGACGGTTATTAGAGATATAACTAATATAGAAACGTAACAGATGACAGTTATTAGAGATATAACTAATATAGAAACGGACAGATGACGGTTATTAGAGATATAACTAATATAGAAACGTACAGATGACGTTATTAGAGATATAACTAATATAGAAACGTAACAGATGACGGTTATTAGAGATATAACTAATATAGAAACGGACAGATGACGGTTATTAGAGATATAACTAATATAGAAACGTAACAGATGACGTTATTAGAGATATAACTAATATAGAAACGTAATAGATGATGGTTATTAGAGATATAACTAATATAGAAACGTAACAGATGATGTTATTAGAGATATAACTAATATAGAAACGTAACAGATGACGGTTATTAGAGATATAACTAATATAGAAACGTAACAGATGACGGTTATTAGAGATATAACTAATATAGAAACGTAACAGATGACGTTATTAGAGATATAACTAATATAGAAACGTAATAGATGATGGTTATTAGAGATATAACTAATATAGAAACGTAACAGATGATGTTATTAGAGATATAACTAATATAGAAACGTAACAGATGACGGTTATTAGAGATATAACTAATATAGAAACGTAACAGATGACGGTTATTAGAGATATAACTAATATAGAAACGTAACAGATGACGGTATTAGAGATATAACTAATATAGCAACGGACAGATGACGGTTATTAGAGATATAACTAATATAGAAACGTAACAGATGACGGTTATTAGAGATATAACTAATATAGAAACGGACAGATGACGGTTATTAGAGATATAACTAATATAGAAACGTAACAGATGACGGTTATTAGAGATATAACTAATACAGAAACGGACAGATGACGGTTATTAGAGATATAACTAATATAGAAACGTAACAGATGACGGTTATTAGAGATATAACTAATATAGAAATGGACAGATGACGGTTATTAGAGATATAACTAATATAGAAACGTAACAGATGACGGTTATTAGAGATATAACTAATATAGAAACGGACAGATGACGTTATTAGAGATAAAAAACAGTTCAAAGTGATTTCACTAAACCTTTTTCAGATTTCTACTGTCCTTGGCCGCTGAGCCCGTCTCCTGTAGACAGCGAGTCAACCGTGTCAATTGGTCCGCTAATGGGAGGGATCACGCATTGGCTGTATAACAAGCTGTCAGCGGTCCTGTGACAGGTGCAGCTTTCCCAGAATGCCTTGCACCAGCGCCCCTAAATTCTCCGGCTGTAATTAGGTTTTCACCCGGTGCCAAAAGCACAAAGCAAAACTGGGGAGAGTACGCTCCCAGCTTTGTGTTCTGACGTACGAGGATAGAGAAAAACAGACAATATGCGACTTCGGCCCCTTCGTCTTAAGTAGGGCAACAGGAGGATGTGTTGAACACACACACACGCACACACACACACACACACACACACACACACGCTTTCTGGCCAGACGTGATGTTTTCCGTTGCATCTCGCCGCGTGTGTTTTCTGGGCCAGGACCGAACGCCAGAGTGGGAACACGTTTATCTTGGTTCTCGCTCTCGGGCAAAAAACAGCAAAGATTGTATCTCGTAACTGTTTTGTGAGTGTGTGTGTGTGTGTGTGTGTGTATAAATATGTGGAAAGAAAAGTGAAGGAAAACTGTCAGTTGGTTAAAGGTGCGTTTTCTTCACAAACTTGTGAACAAACTTATATTCTTTTTGCCAGAAAACAAATGTCTAAAAAAAAGTTTCTGTTGACGCAAATAACTTGTATTGGATCAAAGATGGCTGCTGCTGAGTTGTGTTGACAGGTGTGCCGACAGGTGTTTCTTGTATTTAGTCTGTAATGTGTTATTAATCACATCCACCAAAAATATTCATACTGTTTATTCAACTCCTCGAAAAGAGTTTCAAACCAAAAACCTTCATGACGGGAGGATTTATTGCAGGACTGTTTCATTAGATGTATTAAGTTCTTGCAAAGTGTGCCCAATAAACTACTGAATATGCACACACACACACACACACACACACACACACACTCACACACACTCCTACAGCTGGAAGGAAGAGCAAATAATGCCACTGAAGGCTTTTCTAGACCATAAGCTAATGTTTACAATGTTTACTGAGGGAATAAATCAAGAGAGAAGTAGAGTCATTTATATAGACTTCTATACAACCAGAGGAGTCGCCCCCTGGTGGTCAGTAGAGAGAGAATGCAGCTTTAACACATGAAGCATAGACTTCTATACAACCAGAGGAGTCGCCCCCTGGTGGTCAGTAGAGAGAATGCAGCTTTAACACATGAAGCATAGACTTCTATACAACCAGAGGAGTCGCCCCCTGGTGGTCAGCAGAGAGAATGCAGCTTTAACACATGAAGCATAGACTTCTATACAACCAGAGGAGTCGCCCCCTGGTGGTCAGGAGAGAGAATGCAGCTTTAACACATGAAGCATAGACTTCTATACAACCAGAGGAGTCGCCCCCTGGTGGTCAGGAGAGAGAATGCAGCTTTAACACATGAAGCATAGACTTCTATACAACCAGAGGAGTCTCCCCCTGGTGGTCAGGAGAGAGAATGCAGGTTCAAGGCTTTAATGCATTGGCTTCACTTTTTGTAGTGTGCAGTATGTCAAACAGCGCTCTGCACCATCAACGTATTATCATAACTACACATTCTTTAACCGTAAAATTAGCCTGTTTTTCATAAATACTGAAGAAGAAAAAGCCCTCTGTGGAGCGACATAAGGCTTCGACAGCAGAGCCACAAACAGCAGAGAGAGTGGAGCAATAATGTGTGGAAAGCAAAGGGGGGGGGGGGGAAGAGATCTGCCAGCTGACAGCCTCCATTAGAAGAGACTGGGCTGCCGAGCGGGGTTAACTGGTGCAGATCAAGCCGATAAGCACACCTGCTGCTCTCCCGTCCACCGGCTGCTCTGTGCAGCGGCGCGCCGCCAAGGCTCTTTATTGTGAAGATATATGCGCGTCTTCAGAGAAACCCTCGTTACCACTGCGTTGGATGAGCATCAGATGCATCTTTCGGGTGCTCATGCTCGTGATTTCATTTATTAAAAAAAAATTAGATGTAGTGTATAATCACCTTGAAAACTGTAGTTGTTGCGTCTTTGCAGGTCTTTTTCTGCAAAAGAAAAAAATGCAAATACCTGAAACTCCTGCAAAACAATGTAAGTTTGCGTGGTGTTTGCATCAAGGTGACATGGTTTATGTAACTGAGCCTGATACGGTATGACATTTCATTTCTGCTTCCCGTCCCACCTTTGTTTTCGGAATTAATTAATTATTTTTGAGCAAACTATTGCCAAATACAGTGCAAGCTTTCATCACATGTGGGCGTGTTCGAGATCGTGACATCGAAGCCCTCCAAAACTCGACCTGGGACGTCGTTAATATTGGACTCTCGGAGCAGCTCCTCCAGAGGTCGGATGACGTGAGGAGCAACAAGCTCCACATATGGCAGGAGGTCGGGGTGGATGAATCAAACAAACACGGGACCTTCACCCAGGATGTTTCTGTCCCGAGTGGAAACCAAAAGTCATCTTTCAGTTATTTTTAGTTGGAAAGTACTTAGTCACGACAAGTTACGTAGCCCCCCCATAATAAATACTCATTCTTACCACAATCTTTTACCGAAGCACACTTTGTCCGCCCTTCTCTCTCATCTGTTCTACAACAAACTGCTTTTTCCTCTCCTTCTGTGGAGCTTTTGATTATCGAGCCGTTTCGGCCAAGGTCGGATGCTCCGAAGTGAAATTCAGGAACATTAAAACTAAACCTTGGTAGGCATTTGAGCATAGTGTGTGTGAGTGTGTGAGATCCATTACTCTTTCATGTGTATTCATGCAGATTGCAATCGGTCTCACCCATTTCTGTGATCCATATTTCAGGGGCCTTAGGTGGAATAATTTCAAGACTGTGCCGTTTCTATTTTTTCGAGCGCCCCCCCCCGAAAGAGAAAAATGTCCGAGCCGCTGAAGCGAGAATGCAACTCATCGTTATGATGTTTTTCTGTAAAACATTACACAGAGTTACACTGATCAACGAGGAGCTGCCTTGTAAACCCAACTTTAATCTCTCCATTTAATTCCCCAGCATGCAGCAGGAGCGCTGTGTTGTTTCAGTAAGATTCAACCAGCTCGGGATTTTTTTTTCTTTTCTTTGCAGCTTCGAGTGAAATATGAGCACATGTGGTGGAAAAGACTCCCACAGAGTGAAGCGAAAAACAAAGCTCAGATTTTATATTAAATACAGCTCTGATGGAAAATCTGTGTCGGAATAAAACCGTTCAATCCACAGCGAAGCTCAGAAAATCTCTTTTAGACAAGCCTCTGACATCCATCTGTAATTGTTTCCCATCGCTCTTTTTCAACGGAAGCAATGAAATGCTGAACTCTCCTTTTTATTTCAGAGAAATAATTCAGAATTGCTAATTTACTGCGTGAACTGAATTAGACCTTGATTCACCTCAAACATCTGATAACAGTACAACCAAATACAGCAATGAACCATAAAGCTACATGCTGTTAGCTTCTTCACCCTGCAAGCAGTTGGGAAACACATTTTTATGATTATATTATATTAGTCTATTTCTTCAGAATATGCTTGTATTTAAATGTCTGAACTTTCTGTGTAATGGTTTAGTTCTGTTGAGCCTCTGAATGTGCGAGGACCTGCTGAACCACAGCTGCTAATAACGTTAGCATTAGCAACCCTGGTGAGCACCGCCGGAACATTTGAGATTTACGAATTCCAAGCCCATTTGGGGCATTGGCTGTTTGGGAGTGTCCTATATATATATATATATATATATATATATATATATATATATATATATATATATATATATATATATATTGCTTCTGTGAAGAAGCAAGAAGACCGAGAGTAGAAACCTCCACAATGCAGAGGAGGGTTTTTAATTAACGGCAAACTCAAAATCTCATATTCACGGACTACTTTGTTGCCTTTCGTTTCAAGAAGTCAAAGTATTAAAAATGCATTATGAAGAACAATTTGATTTGTGCTGGCAAAATGAACCTCCTGTTTCTAAAGAATCTAAATGTAATCCCCAGACATGTAAATAGTGCTTTTATCAGTGAACTACTTGACTGTCTGTAAAGGTCCGATTGTGCTTATCAAAGAGACTAAAAATTCAGAGGCCTTCAGAGGGTCTTAATTACGTCGGCGGCCGTAAACTAAACTTAAATGCTCGCTGCAAACAACACAGCCCAACAGAGCACCATCACTCCTGTATTAATATTGCACTAACCTGAGAGCATTGAACCCTCACACACACACACACACACACACACACACACACACACTTCGTGGACACAAGGCCACGTCGTCTTCTGCTCCCTCACTTCCCCGTTACTTTTATTTATACTTTTTTTTGTTGCTGCAAGGACGTTCCCCGAGCCGAATGTGAGGCTGTAGTTACCCTTTTAAAAACAAAAACAACCACATGAAAAACACACACAAGCACCAGATAACAGGAGCTTGCCCGCCGGTGCAGCGACAACCTTTTTTTTCACACACATAAGTAGTCCGTCGCCATGATTCCCTTCTCCTCCGACCTTGGATCGTGTCCTCGTCGCGTATTTTTGTTTTGACTACGGCCGGATCAGATTCTATCCGCCGAGGAGACACAACTCTCCTTCCACATCTGCTCAACCTCGGAGAGAGTTCAAGCCTGCTTCTCAAATAACAGTGCACGGTCGTAGTCAACACTTAAGTGATAAAATAAGAAACGCCAAAAGTAGCTTCTCACCCACACGAAAACCCGGAAAGATGATTTTCATTCTGCAGCAGGAATTGAAAATCCTCTATGTGTCTATTCACTACAGCGGGAGGAATTATGAGTTCCACCGTTACACGATTCCTCCAATCCTCCAAAGATTTACTCAAAAAACTGACTGACATTATACTTTTCATAGTGATTTTGGAGGATTTATGTTTTTCATCACTCTTCCCTCATGTCATGTGGAGATTGCAGTTTTCTTTTTGGTGATTGACTGGTTCATTTGTGCACGCAATATGCTGTGAAGGGCTTTTGTCCCAATCAATAATGCCCTCCCTTAAACTGTTTATTGAATTGAAACACTAAAAGTGTCTAATCCACCATCCATTGCTCCTCCTCCCACCTTCACGTCTATCTTCCTTAAAAATATAATTCAGCCAGGATCGCTTGGTCGAACCCGGTCAGAGCTCGTGAACTAACTTTTTAAGAGTGATTAAAGGTGAGCAATGTAAGTATTGGGGCCGTGTCCAAGACCACAAGTTTAAACTTGATAAAGACAGATTATATGTGTTAAAAGGCAAATCGACAGTGACCATTAAACAACAAGAACATGTGGAATACTCACCTGCAATATATATGTAAAAAAAGTGGATTTGTGGTGCACTCTGGTTGTATAGAAGTCTATGCTTCATGTGTTAAAGCTGCATTATCTCTCCTGACCACCAGGGGGCGACTCCTCTGGTTGTATAGAAGTCTATGCTTCATGTGTTAAAGCTGCATTCTCTCTCCTGACCACCAGGGGGCGACTCCTCTGGTTGTATAGAAGTCTATGCTTCATGTGTTAAAGCTGCATTCTCTCTCCTGACCACCAGGGGGCGACTCCTCTGGTTGTATAGAAGTCTATGCTTCATGTGTTAAAGCTGCATTCTCTCTCCTGACCACCAGGGGGCGACTCCTCTGGTTGTATAGAAGTCTATATAAATGACTCTACTTCTCTTGATTTATTCCCTCAGTAAACATTGTAAACATGAGTTTTTGGTCTCAATCTCTAGTTTCAAGTCTTCTTCAATGCAGCGTGACGTTCATTTGGTAAAATATGCTCCATTCAGAGTCAAACAGACCATAAAGCAGGGGATGCTTATTGTGAGAGACATTTACGGCGTCTCTACATCACTCCTCCACACTTCCAACTACATCTTGACTGCTGTGTCATTGCGTATCGTTTCTCCGTGATACATGGTGACAGCATAGTAAATATGGACCTTCTAGATGATAAGTACGTGTTTGGACTACTGCCTGTAAAGCAATTTGCCTTTGGGGACATTGACGTTTTTATAAAATCTTTAAAGATTATTACAGTACATTCATCGGACATCTTTATACCCGCCCATCCGCCATGTGGTTTTAATTGTCTTTGGGATATTGTAAGAATATATTAACACATGTATCACTGAACATAATCTTTGCTTGAGCAGAAATGTCCAAAAAACAATGTTTTAAGTTCTGATCATGTTGCTTTATACCGTTGTATAAGTATTGTTTATTCAGGGTATATTGATATGGTACAGTGAATAAAGAGCAATGAAGTTCAATCTTAACTTTTCATTTGGCAAGATTCTAAGTGTATTCTCATTGGACAGTGAAACCAGTTTATGGAGCCTAAGAAGATGGCAACGTTACAACACACCTGAACTAACCGTTATATGCAAATAAACCTCACTTTTGTGTTTCAGCTGGTGGGAGTGGCCACATGAATCAGATGGTGACCACAAAATGGAAACACTTTCTCTTGTTATTGTCATAACTTTCTGGTGCTCTTTGAATTGTGCTTTGCGGTCGAACCCCCACCCACTCACGAGGAAGGTTGAAGGTATGTCTTTGAGAATGCACATTGTTCATTGGGGGGGGGGGGGGGTTAGTCATATTCTTTATTTATTTTTTTAAATGGTGCTGCGTCCACCATTTTTGCAGCTTCCTCTCGGATGCCTGCCAGATCTGGCACCTGGTTGCTATGTTTTTAAAATCGAGGTTAATGCCCCAAAACATCCCAGCAAAATAAGAAAATACAGGCAGAGGAGAGGGCCTTTTGAGCTGCTTCTGTTATCAGGTGAATATATTGCACATTGCAGGCTTTCCGCATGTCATTTAACGCCACTTCGAGCAACGGTGACTCTCATGTTCAGGCAAGAAAACCCCCTAGTTAGGTTTAAGAATAAACATCATGGTTATGCTTAAAATAAGTATTTGGTCCTTTATGTCTTTGCATTAGATTGGCGAGGTAAATCTAAAACGCTGGTAACTCTTTGAAAGCCTGGCAGGTTGACCTCAGGGTCAAGGCGGTGTACCGGAGCACCACTTAACATCGCTTCCAACACCCTACATCACACGGCGAAAAAAAAAAGGATGACGGTTCACTCGATTACAGCCGACACAGGATCACATCCCGTCATGCAAGAAGTTTCAGAATAAAATCAACCTAAAAATGCAAAAAAAAAAAAAAGATAGCAAGTGGCGAAGCAGCAGTTGGAAAATGAACACGAGTAACCACAAGTATTTACCTCTCTACGAAGAATTAAAAAGGGTTGATGTTTGCACCCCCCCCGGGCCCCGGGACTCTAAATCCTCTGTGCAAACAGATAAAAGAGCCTTCAACAAAGCATGAAACCAAAATACAATGAGCCCATTTTTTCACGGCAGACGCTCTTGACTTGTCGTAGCAGGAGGAAGCGCAGGTGGAACCAACGGCATTCATTTAACTCCCAGTATAGCCGGCACGAACACGTGGAAGAGGTGCACGTGAACTGAATGGCGTCGTTATTAATGTTGTAATTTACACCTGTGGCTTTCCTGCTATCTTTCAAGACACACCTAGTCAAACACCTTTCAATTTAAAACTGCAACACTGGTGGGGTTTTTCACTTACTAAGCTAGCAGTCCCCCCCTTCTTGAAGTCTCTATGCTAAGCTAAGCTAGTTCCCCCCTTCTTTATGTCTATATGCTAAAATAAGCTAGTTCCCCCCTTCTTTATGTCTATATGGTAAGCTAAGCTAGTTCACCCTTCTTGAAGTTTCTATGCTAAGCTAAACTAAGCTAGTTCCCCCCTTCTGTAAGTCTCTATGGTAAGCTAAGCTAGTTCCCCCCTTCTTTAAGTCTCTATGCTAAGCTAGTTCCCCCCTTTATGTCTATATGCTAAAATAAGCTAGTTCCCCCCCTTCTTTATGTCTATATGGTAAGCTAAGCTAGTTCACCCTTCTTGAAGTTTCTATGCTAAGCTAAACTAAGCTAGTTCCCCCCTTCTGTAAGTCTCTATGGTAAGCTAAGCTAGTCCCCCCCCTTCTTTAAGTCTATGCTAAGCTAAGCTAGTTCCCTCCTGGCTCTAGCTTCATACTTAACACACAAACAAGTGATATAGAACTTCTCGCCTGACTTTTTTGGTAATCTTACCTGAATTTAGCCAGCGCCGTCTTAGATATTTAAATCAAAAATGTAACTATTATGAGCAAATGTGAACCTACCAATAAAAATGACTGAGGCTGGGAACTTGAAAAATAAAGCGCCACTTAGGTACACACACACACACACACGCACGCTCACCACTAATGGCCGCTAACGAGCTCTAACGAGCTGCAGGTGAGAGATGGCACTTCCCGAGCCACGGGGCAGAAATAGGTGGACAGCGTGTCCTGTGAAAGGGACGGGGGCATGCTGTCAAGGGCCAAGCGGTTAATGGTAATAAGTATCTTCTTATTTTTTTCCTGTTAATAATTAAACTTTGACATTTAAAGATTGCGTGCTTCTTTTCAAAGCACACGCTATTACTAAAAGTAAAAGCTCAGCGCTCCAGAGGATGGACCTGCTTCCGGGCTCCTGTAATTCACTCCTTCGCTCGCTGATTGAACTCGACAGGTGCTCCGGCATCGGGCGCGCGGCGGAGAGGACACGTCTTCCACAGCGCGTTATTATCCCCGACGGGAATCAGCAGATTGAATTCTGCCCTCCGTTCGCTGATGGAGTCCGGCAGTTTTAATTGAGTTGTTTAGTGTCTTCACACTGGCAATCGAAGGCTGATTATAACTTACAGGTTTGGAAACTCGGCTGAGCGTTAATTAAGGGGTGAATTTGAGATTGACTGCACAATTTGATAGTGAAAAAAATAATCAGTTATCTGTTGGGGAAAAAAAAAAACTCTTATCTGAGTGGCTTGATGAAGCTAAAATAGCTGAATTTGGGGAATATGTGAAAAATCTGCAATAACTATTTAACAAATAATGTTTTCTCTTAAAGCTTGAAAACCTAAAGCGGCGTAGTTGCAGATTGCAACCAATTGAATGCTTTCCAAGACGTGTAAAGCCACAGTAACGGCGTCCCATACCATAATAACGCTACTTTAGGAGCTAACGGTAGTCAGGCGACTCTGCGGCAGCGTCAGACAACTACAGTGGCCTTCGGGTAACGTCAAAAAAAAACATAAAAGCTTGGTTTGTCCCTTCTGGGCTCCTGTAGAAACATGGCGGTGAGACATGGAACTTTGTAGAAATGAAGCGCTCCTTCTAAACACAACCATTCTTAGTGGTTTTAAGTCAGATTAAAACACTCTAAAAACTCTTATCTTGGTAAAGTAAAGTAAGAATCCGACTGATTCTGTCTGAAACAAACAATGTAATCGATCTGTTATGTATCTGGTAACTTTTACTTAATCAATCCCTCAAAACAATCACCTTTTCTTTATTTCCTCTCCTCGGTGTCCAAGGGGACATTTAGTCAGACAATAGCTCTCACCAACAGACGAAGTATAATTTAATTAGTTTGATCCACCGTGAAATCAAGCTTTTTCTTCACTCTTCACTCAAACGCATTCAGATTCACTTTTTAATTGGCTTTTTAGTGTGTGTGTGTGTGTGTGTGTGTATATAATGACTGAAACATGGCAGCTTCACGTCTGATTTGAATGTAATATGGGGCTTGAGAAAGTAAGTTTACTTTGGTTTTTCTTCTTTTTTATCGCAGGTGGTAAAACCAACCTGCATTTGTAATTTGAGTGACAGTCTGATGAACGTTTACAATGTACAGATAATGCTTTAAAAATCTGACTTTTCCACGGTTCACGCCACTAATTGCACCTCCAGAGAAGAAAACATACCCTTCATGGATCTTCAATAATGCAGCAGGCACGAATTATGGTGCCGTTAATTTGAACCAGAGTGATCCCTCCCCTGCTGGTGTAAACTCTCCCAATATGGATTCCCCCTCGGATCCCAAGTTGGATGTTTGGAGCCCGCAGGGTGTTGGTGTTCATATGAATGTGGCCAGTCCAAACAGCAGGGAACCGATCCAGCTGTGGTCTAACCACGGATACATCTGTCTACACCCACACACACACACTTGTACCTCTAACTGTCTTCCATCTGTCTCTTTTGTGTAGCTACAATAGGCCTCGAGGCGCCTATAAATATATAAGCGAATTTGTGAGTAAATGAACGTTTCTGTCCATTTTTATTGTCATATGTGCGTCGCCTTCTATCATTTTGAGAAGATAAACCAGCCATTTTCAAGAGATATGCATTTTCTGCATGTGTTGTTGAAAACGTATACAATTACAGTTAATTTTTTTTTAGAAATAAGACCAAATTAATGCATTTCAACAAGCCGTATTTGAAATGATTTTCATCAGTTAAACCAACAGAACGTATCCTCCCTTTCATATTAATTTAAATATTATAAGTAGACTATAATTATCGGAACAATGGGAACATTCAGGCTCCCTCGTGTGGCTCAAAAGTGGTACTGCAGATAACATTTTTAAAATAATAGACTTTTATTTGGCGACTTGAATAAAATCCCTTGACTGGCATGGAGGACAAAAATAGAAGAATAGGGACTGTTTGACTATTCTTACTGAGCTCAGTAAAGATATACCGGCAAGAAAGAGAAAAATCTCACTCTTGTGAAATTCTGGAATTGGATGCGTGCCTTCCCAAAAATGCACCACACATTATTTGTAATGTCTTTTTAATTATCTGACTTTGACAAGCTTTTGACTGAAAGCCAAGACGGAATATAAATGTGATGCTGTTTTTCTTTGACCAAAACCTTCATTTTTTTTTTATTTGTACATAAAAAATACTTTTCTATGTTTTTTTAAATCTTTTTCTTTTCTTTTTTTTAAAAATGCCTTTTGGATCTGTTTCTTTTGTGGTGACAAATGCGTCCGTGACACATCCAGATATCAATCATCACTATCGTAATCAGAAGTTTATGAATAGGCTATGAATGCAACCACTATAGTACTCACCCTTCCTCTCTCGTTCTCTATCTCTCTTTCGCTCCCTCACTTCGGAGACGTCTAATTGGCCACAGTGGCAGGTTTGCTCGCCCTCCTCCGTGACGCCCGGTGGGCGTACATCAGCTCAGGATTAACGGGCGGACGGAGGTCAGCACATAATCACCCCTGATGAATATGGAGGAGGGCCTTTGGGTTTACGCGGGAGGACTGCCAAAAATGATAACGACCCCTCCTCCAGCGCCTCCTCTGGGGATCCTGACGCTCTCATCTCAAGGTTGTAAGTGAAACAGTGGCGGCGGTGCCTTTTATGGGGGAGAGCGACACCTCTTTAAGTCGTGAGCTAATGTGATATAGATGCACACAAAGAAAAGAAACCACCCTGGGTATGTTCTGAAATGTGATCTGCTTAACATCAGCTGCATTTGCGACGCAGTAAAGACTTTATGGTAAAGGCGGAATGCGATAGCATGAAACAAAGCCCTTTAAAGACGCATGCTTGCAATATTTAACTGCATTCAAATGTGGTTTTTTTTTCTGAGTCAAGCAAGCAATTGTGCACAGGTCAAATTTAAATTGTTTTTGATACATTTTAGAAGTGTTACCCCCATTTGCCACAAGGGGCAGCAATGAGCCTGTACTTTTGTACACGCGACACAAAAGGTTAGATTTAGGCTTTATCGGAGGCAACACCACTAAAAGCTACATTTTCCAACTTTTAATTGGCGTACCTCAAAAGCAATCAGCCTGAAGGCATTAAAGGTGGGTATGAAAAACGTGGCACTGAGGAGGAAGATCTGGCTCCACCACCAGACTCTGGAGCACTACCTCATGGACCTATGTGCTTAGTGAAAATGCATCAGGGTCAAATCACCAAAGTATATTATCTCTCATAAAAACAACACACTAATAACAATGCTAGGAACAAACTGTTTTGATTAAAAAAACTGATTATGTGGCATAAACTTCTCTATCATACTTGAATTAAATTGTTCCTTAATTGCAATCAACTTTTCAGAGCCTTGTTCAGTCTCAGGAGAAAAAGTGTTTTGTTATTTAAAGGAGATGTGAGACTGACTGGGAGCATTTCGATTGGCTCTCAATGGCTCTCAACATGGAGCCGGAGAGCCGGCGGCTCACAGCTAACGAGGCTAAGAGCCGGCTAACGGTGCCGCCTGAAGGGAAACATGCATATTCCTTTTAATGATGACAATATTTGAAGTCTCATCAAAGGGAATGGGATGTGAGCTATGATGAGCCAGTTTATGTTTCCACCAGGAACTCCTCCGTGGAACCCAAAAGAACGGTGGTTGCCCAGGTAACAACTAACTGGGACCCTAAATAAACAACAAACAGTACATTGAATACGTGAATATGGCTACTCACCAAGTAATCACGATGATAAAAGCACGTGAGCTTTTGCATTGATTACCGTTTTGTTTTTGCACACAATTTCAATGCACACATTAGAAACCTGTGTGATGATTAATGAGTAATCAATGCACCAAATGATGTGTTATTGTTCATTAATTCATCATACTTCACGTTAACCTTTTTTAAAGTGCCCCATTAAAAGTATCTATCATGTTGATTATTAGTCATGTCCTGGTGTGTGAAGACCTTGAGTTGTGTATTCATGTAAAATAGTATTTATTAAAGGTTGTCCTAAGGTTAAGTCAGAAATGACTTGATTCTTATCAGTTTCCACTCAACCAGCTCCCCTAAAAATGATATGGAGTCAAACAAACACAGGACTTTCACCAAGGAGACCATTTGTGTAACATAAATAATGTAACAAATCTACTTAATTTAAGCCAACCCATTATGTATTTTAACTAAACATAATAAAGCAGCGTTGCTTTCACATCACACCAGGATTAAAAAAGGGACATCAGGTAATCTATTATTTAATTGTATTCCTTGTCCTTAATCACCTATTACTACTTAAATTGAACTGAATTACAGATTCTAGTTAAATTATAAGTAATTAAAACATGATAATGACTTAGTTGGATACATAATCATGTTATATGAAAGTAATGAAATCCCTTGTGAAGGAGAACAAGTGAAAATAAATTAGATTTCTATATGAAAATTAAATCTGCAGCACAATTCTATTTTTTATATGCACTTTCATTACTTTAATGCAATAAAGATCAACTTACTTAAAGGTCCTATATATGAGACTTTAAACGTAAATGTAGCAATAAGCAACTAATATATTATTATATTAAAGATGCATAACCGTTAGCTAGATGTGTCCTAAACAATAAATTGAAACCATGAAACTTAAGCAGATATGATTGTTCCAGACAGCTCGCGTGCTAATAATTGGTTAAATGTACTGTAGTCATAGCCGTTCACTAGCAACGTCCCAACAATTTAATTGAAACCATTAAAATTTAGCGAACAAAAGCATAATTTAACTGATGTTTTAGGTAGCAAGTGTTAGCTACCTAAAACATAACGCTAGCTACCTAAAAAATTGGTAACTGATGTCTTAGGTAGCTATCGTTATGTTTTAGGTAGCTAACGCTAGCTACCTTAAAACATCAGTAAGCTAGTGTTATGTTTTAGGTAGCTAACGCTAGCTACCTAAAACATAACACTAGCTACCTTAAAACATCAGTAAGCTAGTGTTATGTTTTAGGTAGCTAACGCTAGCTACCTAAAACATAACACTAGCTACCTAACTCACTCACAAGCCTCTCCTTTGGCCTAAATAGGAGGCGGCTGCACGACGAAGGTCACCGGGGTCGCAAAACGGCTGCATTAAAAAACAACGATGATACGATTTGTCTAGTGAGCAGATACGAGGACTTTTATTTAGTGTTTATTAATTTGTTAATTTGATTTGTCAGATTTGATGACACATCCATTGTTGTTTTTGTTTTATACAATATAAATACAAACAGTTCTGTTTGTCATGTCAGTTATGACAAGTTGTTGACAATAGTTTTAACAAACACTAAAACTACATTATGAAGTGTCTTTTAAAAACACCCATTAGGTGTTTATATACTGTTTAAAATGTTTGAAATGTGGTGGTGTTCCCAAAGTCAGTGATTCTTTTATCTTTTTGCTCAACAACACAGCATTTTAGATAGTATTTGAATCAGAACTTGCGTATGAACAACATTAAATGTGAGTTGAACCTTGCCAACAGACCTCCAGGGGGGGGAACCCTTCGTCTCCGATCCCATCTTGTGCCGCCGCCGGACCTTTAAACCATTTGTCTGCGAGGGGAAGATGAACGATAATCCATTTCATGCCATTCAGCAGCGACGGGGCGTGTGAACGGCATCGGTAACAGATAAAACGCTCTTCCGAAACAAAGCCCCATGTTTAGAGACGTGAATTAATCTTCACGCCATCAAACAAATCATTTCCAATTATCATTGCTGAGAGTGTGTATTTTTTTTCCCCATGTGCATCTAAATGCTGTTAAGACGGGATCTATGCGCCTTTATTATTCTTTCCGACTTCCGAGGGGGTCGATCTAAAATTAAGCACAGCCGAGCTGAGTTTGCTTTTTTTTAAATTTTATTGTATGATATCACTTTCGTTGTTTCTAAATCGTGTGACACCCCGGTCACTCGAGAGCTAATCCGTGGGGAAAGAGAAGAGAAACCACAGAAGATCAGCAGAAGTGAGAACGGCTGCTCAAGCGATTTCCAGTTTGTTTTGTTTTTAATACTTTTTGGACAAAAATGACCTTTTTTGATAGAGAGCAAGAGTCGCTCTGACCAATCAGGGGCCGGCGTGTTGATGACACGTGCAAAAGGAGCGTCCTGTTTTTTCTCCGCTATAAATGAGATGAATAACGGTGCATCAACTGCGTTTGTTTCAGCTGACCTTCTCGGATACAAGGTGAGTGCACACGATTCTTAATTCACTTCCACTCCAATCGTTATTTAATGTGCGCGTGCAGATTATTATTCCATCCAAATTCCCGTCGAATTTAATTATTTATTTTAAAATTTTAAATACTTACGTGTGCACGCTCGAAAAAGGCAAAAACGCAAAAATTAGATTATGGATTTTGGCCTCGATCCTTTGCCGGTGATTTAAAGTCCTCTTTATGTTCGCACTAATTAAGACGGGTTTCATGTAAATGTCACATCTGACTAGACTCAACACGAGTCAAATTTATTCAAGTGAAAGTAAGCACAAACATGCATACTGATTTAGAGTGTTTTAACTAACTTTGTTGGTGTATTTGTGGCTTTATAAATGAAATGAAAAAATGTATAACTGTCTCCTCAACAGGTCAATCTGACCAATACCAGAATGGATTCAATGGAAGTTGATGACGCCGCGTATTTAAATAGGAACCGGACGATGGAAGGCCTCGTTAGCCAAGGTATCGATCTGAAAACACACGGACAGACAGAATATTAACAAACTAATCAAATATGTTAACAAAACTACTTTCTATTAGTAGTTCATGAAAGCTTTTATATTTGGTTTTCCAAGGATTACATTGACCTGTTTTTGTACATTTGTTTTAGTGGATTTTCAGAGACGAAGGCGTCGTCCCTCTAGATGTATGACCGTGTGTCTTGGATTACTGAGCACCGTCCTGTTGGCTGGCAACATCGGACAGTTTATCTACTGTAAGCGTGAGAATGATGCACAAATGATCCTCTATTCAACATCCTGTGGACCTCCAGCAATTATTTAATTATTTAAAATCTCTTTTGCATTTCACAGATGAGGTGCTGGGCCGGGTCGAGTCGTCGTCGCGGGCCGGCTTCCAGTTTCAAGGAGACACCCCGCGGGGCGACGGCGTCGACGACGACGCTCCGGCTGCAAAGCGGAGCCGCTTGGAGGCCCGACTGAGCGACCTGACCGAAGAAAGAGGCCGGCTGCAGCAGAGATACTCGGCTTTGGCTACCGAAAGAGACGAGCTCAACGCCAGTGTCCACAGTCTGAGAGAGGACAGGGACCGGCTGCAGGCGAGCTACGTCGCCTCAAAACAAGAGGGCGACCGGCTGCAGGCGAACTACGCCGCCTCGAAACAAGAGGGCGACCGGCTGCAGGCGAGCTACGTCGCCTCGAAACAAGAGGGCGACCGGCTGCAGGCGAGCTACGACGCGTCGAAACAAGAGGGGGACCGGCTGCAGCAGAGATACTCGGCTTTTGGCTACCGAAAGAGACGAGCTCAACGCCAGTGTCCACAGTCTGAGAGAGGACAGGGACCGGCTGCAGGCGAGCTACGTCGCCTCGAAACAAGAGGGCGACCGGCTGCAGGCGAGCTACGTCGCCTCGAAACAAGAGGGCGACCGGCTGCAGGCGAGCTACGTCGCCTCGAAACAAGAGGGCGACCGGCTGCAGGCGAGCTACGACGCCTCGAAACAAGAGGGCGACCGGCTGCAGGCGAGCTACGACGCCTCGAAACAAGAGGGCGACCGGCTGCAGCAGAGATACTCGGCTTTGGCTACCGAAAGAGACGAGCTCAACGCCAGTGTCCACAGTCTGAGAGAGGACAGGGACCGGCTGCAGGCGAGCTACGTCGCCTCAAAACAAGAGGGCGACCGGCTGCAGGCGAACTACGCCGCCTCGAAACAAGAGGGCGACCGGCTGCAGGCGAGCTACGTCGCCTCGAAACAAGAGGGCGACCGGCTGCAGGCGAGCTACGACGCCTCGAAACAAGAGGGCGACCGGCTGCAGGCGAGCTACGACGCGTCGAAACAAGAGGGGGACCGGCTGCAGCAGAGATACTCGGCTTTGGCTACCGAAAGAGACGAGCTCAACGCCAGTGTCCACAGTCTGAGAGAGGACAGGGACCGGCTGCAGGCGAGCTACGTCGCCTCGAAACAAGAGGGCGACCGGCTGCAGGCGAGCTACGTCGCCTCGAAACAAGAGGGCGACCGGCTGCAGGCGAGCTACGTCGCCTCGAAACAAGAGGGCGACCGGCTGCAGGCGAGCTACGACGCCTCGAAACAAGAGGGCGACCGGCTGCAGGCGAGCTACGACGCCTCGAAACAAGAGGGCGACCCGGCTGCAGCAGAGATACTCGGCTTTGGCTAACGAAAGAGACGAGCTCAACGCCAGTGTCCACAGTCTGAGAGAGGACAGGGGACCGGCTGCAGGCGAGCTACGACGCCTCGAAACAAGAGGTTCAACCGGCTGCAGGCGAGCTACGACGCCTCGAAACAAGAGGTGCGACCGGCTGCAGGCGAGCTACGACGCCTCGAAACAAGAGGGCGACCGGCTGCAGGC